>NC_041339.1:25841241-26023741 GCF_004354835.1 Perca flavescens
ATTGCAGATGTCTAATTAGCATTATTAACCTTTAGTGAATGGGACTGACAACATCAGGGGAGAGACAGCTTCTCTGTGCTATTCTCCTCTCCATTGTACCAGGGTTTTATTTTTTTTTATTGGCCAGGGAGGTTTGAGGCGACAGAGACCAGAGATAGTTAGTAAGACACAAATGACAGACTGACAGATCCGCAGACAGACGGCCTTCACTCTAGTGGAAAAAAACATGCAAATGTCCCACTGTGAAATATTTTGTGTCCCTTTTTAGATTTGTGTAGAACTTTAATGTCTTTGTCCATTTGTGTTTGCATGTATGTACAGTATTCCTGTAAATAAGACCTTGCAAAGAGATAGTGGCAGAATCATGAATCCCTACACTACAGTCTAGATGTAGATACCCCATATTGTACTAGTCTTGGTCATCCCCCCCCCCCCCTTACTGACTATTGTAAAGTCTGGATTTTTTTTTATCTGCCTCTGTCTCAGCTTCTGCTTGTTAATGCTTTCACCCAGCCTGTGTGCAGATGCATGTGAATGCCTGCATGTGCACACACATTCAAACATCACAGCAAATATGTGGGCACGCATTTCCTTAACTTAACGTTGTATGTTGAATACTTGCAAACACCTCATCTCACATATGTATTTTACTTGTGCATGACACATAGTGTTATGCATCCATTGCATCGTGTGTAAGTTATGAGTAAATTGGTCTTAATTGTTAGAATATGCAACGATAGTCTGTGCATTACAGACAACGTGCACAGAAATGATCCAAGAGCATCTGTTAAATTCAGAGTTCATCCCACATGCATGAGTGGAGAGGAGACTCTGGATGCATTGGTGAATAATATATGTTTTGTATCATACTTTTCAAGATTTGTGTAAATTATTATATCCGGTAACATTCATATTATGGCACTGTCTGTTTTAAATGCGGTGATAGGCCAAGCAACTGGTGGTGGAGAATCTTATGCAATTAGTTTGCTTACATGCCAGAACATGCAATTATACAGCACCGTGGCAAACACCCATACCCAACACACTCACCTCTGTGTGACCTATATTTCTTTTAGAAAACAGAAAATTAATTGGAACTGCGTAAAATGCTGGTATAACCAGTAATTCCCATGAAAGGTTTTTTGGAGGAATGCCAAGGAAATACAGAGTGGCATTATCTTTACTTTGTTCAGATTCATATCACTGCCTGCTGTAGCTCTGTCATGCTGCAACTTGAGAGGGACCCAGACAGAGTGTCGAATCCACAGGCATGACGTGGGATCCAGTTCTGCTGAAACTGGACACTCTGGCTGCAACCAGCACTCAATAGTTTAGTGCTGAACAACTGAGAACAGTTGTCCAGTTGAGGTTATTATTTTCGGTTGTGAAATGTTGTTGTAAAATTTAGATATTTTTTTAAAGGAAGTGACTGCTGCTGAGTGTTTTTTGTCTGATGATGTTGAGTTGGCTAACCTGAAGTTCTATTTTGTGTGTTTGTTGTTCTCAGAGGTGGAACGGATCAAGCTCCTAACACCGTGGATATGGACATGCAGCCACAAGGACAGCATGCAGCCGTGCCAGTCTTTCAACCCCAGGTAAACTCCACACACATGAGCACAAGCCAATCGGCTAACTTGGGTGGTGAGGTAGGATGACATAAAGTGAGATGATAAAAATTGTCAGCTGCATAAAAGGTATTTTATCATACCTTTTTATAAGATAAGATAAACTTTATTGTCCCAAAGGAAATTTGTTTTGGGCAAAGATAAGTGCTGACAACCGCTGCATACAAACACATGCACCAAACATGAATAGACAGTAAGTACATAACAATTTACAACAAGACAACAATGTGCTTTAGGCCAAGCAAATTTGCACAGGCCCTGATATAGGAAAGTATTGCACATTCCCCATAATAAATTAGTTACGCATAATAAATAAATAAATGCAAAGTTTGAATATAGGAATTGCACATAGTGAGTAAACATACACAGGTTACATTGGTTAAGGCCAGCACAATATTATAGTGATGAGGACTGGTTGTTCGGTAGTGCTATCTATGTGGGGACAAATGAAAGCTTAAGGCTTAATCTTTCATTTGCCTCCACATCGATAGCACTACCGAATTATAATCAGTCTCCTACTCAGTCTCTGGTGGTTTTGGGCCATTGTCGGCAACGTTTCAGGTCTTGCAGGTCTCGCAGATGGCAGTATTAGAGTCACAGGATTGTTGAATCAATATGATGAAGTATCTGGATTTTTTAAAGTCACAATCGGGTCAAATTATCTATGAAGAGTTTTTTCAATTTATTTTTTAGGAACTGCACCATGATAAAAGGTTATACCACCCTGTTGCTAAGGGTTTCTATTTCAGTATATCATGTGTTACCATCATGTCACATTCTATCATATAGTGAGTGATTTTGTTAAATAATAATTAGGATAAAAGGATTGTGGCATCACAAATTGTTTCCCTGCAGATTTATTCGAAAGGGGACATATTCGATAATTTATGATGTTATAACCCACTCATCCGTTCATTGCAAACATAGTATCCTACCTACTTCACAATTTGAACTGTTAATACTCTATATTACTATAATTTCCCTGCTTCAGTCAAGTTGTCCCTTTCAGTCAGCGCATCCTTCAGACCGCTGTAGCCCGTGTGTGTGTGTGTGTGTGTGTGTGTGTGTGTGTGTGTGTGTGTGTGTGTGTGTGTGTGTGTGTGTGTGTGTGTGTGTGTGTGTGTGTGTGTGTGTGTGTGTGTGTGTGTGTGTGTGTGTGTGTGTGTGTGTGTGTGTGTGTGTGTGTGTGTGTGTGTGTGTGTGTGTGTGTGTGAGTGAGATAGACAGCAGTGGATGAATGTTGAGTTGTTTCTATTGATCAGAGCTCTGGAGGCTGGCAGAGCCTGGCCTCCCTGCACGCCTCTCTTGGTTCGATACAACTCAGGTTTGCTCTGTGCAGATCTGGTCATTGTCGGATTTTAATACCGCCCTCCAACATCAGGTCCATTGATTTCTTTCCAGAAGGATGTTTTTGCCTCCATAACTATTGAATAGACTTTAAACAAAGAGGATCATCCATATGCCCCAGAGAAAATGTGGATTTATTTTGGAGAAAAAACAAAACTAAAAATAGGCCTGCACTCTCAGTTGTTGTTTTTCTTGCGTATGCAAGGGCACTGCAACATTAACACTGGAATTGCCAAGGGGGTTAATTTATTCTAAGATTTGTAATTGCAAAATTAAGGATAATTGGGTTGCACACAGAAGAAAGTCTGATAAAAGCTCTAATGATTCTATTCACTTAGGCAACACCCCCCCACCCCACACACACACACACACACACACACACACTAGATATTCTACTGATCTCCCAACAGTTGATTGTGTGTTATTGTTCAGGCTTAATGATTTCTCTTTTTTTCAGCCTATTTCTAGCAGTTTACATCAGTGTTAATTCCAGGCCCACTTTTTGTGCTTAGGTTATTGGTAGCACAGGGAACCTTCTATGTTGCGTCATGTTTTTTCACTCTCACAGAAGACGCTGAACTGATTTCACATTTAGTGGGAGATGGGGAGAGAGAGTCCGTTAGAGTATGTAGATGGCTGTCTAAGCAGCATCCAGATGGGTGTCTTTCAACAAGTCCTGTTTCTGTTTCACACTTTCCCAAGGTTCAGTCTGCTTGGCAGCACGGCTGCCTCCTCCCTGAAGAAATCTGAATTGTATATGTGATGAAGGATATTCAGTATCGCTTGCAATATCATTTCTCTTGGTCCCGGAGGTATGATGCATATGCATTAGGTAAACGAGATGAGCTGGTAAGATGTGCATTTTTAATGGCGCATTTGCTCTTTGAGTGAGTGGGAGGGTTGGTGAGGAGGCCCCCTCACATCAGATTTTGATCGTCACTGCAGAGTTTGACAGTCACGGATCTGTCTGTAAGCGCTGAGACAAGGCAGTGCGGTTGTGGAGCAGATTGATAGGAGAAGAACGATAAGCACCTTTGGGGTGAATCCTGGCGGTTGGCTGAGAAATATTGCATGGTGCCGTGCACAAGGGGGCAGGTGACTGGTGGGGGGTGGGAGTGGGGCTCCCTGCCTGCCAGTTGCTGTCTCCGTCTCTCCTTGTATCCCTCCGTGTCTCTCTTGGAAACATCCACATTACTAATTTTGGAAAACAGTGTTTACATGACGAGAAAACCATTTGTGTCCACTCAAGAGTTTGTGGTTGTTTTGTGGAGATCCCTGTCCATACTAAACTAGTCTGACAAAATAAATACTAAAAATGTATTTACCTGGATCAGCTATATTAAGGTTTAGAATGAGTGATCACAGGGTGCTCTGGTGGCATTAAGGCACCGACCGACCGACCTACATCAACCCCGCTTCATGTCTGGGACCCTTGCATGTCATTTTTCTTCTTTTCTCTCATTTCCTCTCATTTCTTATACTGTTGGCTAATGTTATTTTCCCCATCCACACCAAAATACGCAGCCACAGCCTCACAGAGATTTTACAGTGTGTAAAAGGCTGGTTCAGTGTGCCAAAATGGAGAGGTGTGTTTTTAAATTTAGTCGGCTTAGTGTGGACGTGCCCTGAGTTTCTCTCTCTGTTGCTGCATCCCTCTCTGTCTCTCTCCATGGGATACAGCACCTCTCTGCCGCCGCTGGCCTTTCTGTAGCAGCCGTTGGCTCTGCTGGGCTGTCACATCACACCCTCGCCCCTCTGCTGCTTGTCTTTCCCCCCCCCTCTCTCTCTCTCTCTCTCTCTCTCTCTCTCTCTCTCTCTCCCTGTCCCTGTCTTCCGCATTCCCTCTTCCACTCTCCATGTGTCTTGTCAGTTGTGTTTGGCAATGGTGTCATTATTGGGCAGCCCGTATCACACTTCCTTCGATGAGCTGTCTGTCTGCTCTCCCGCTGTCTCTCTCTCTCTCTCTCTCTCTCTCTCTCTCTCTCTCTCTCTCTCTCTCTCTCTCTCTCTCTCTCTCTCTCTCTCTCTCTCTCTCTCTCTCTTTCAATCCCCCTGCTAGTGAGTTGCCCATGGCAGTTGTGTGTCACCTTTATACCCAAGATACGCTGTCCCTCACAGACGTTACCCATAATGCCTTGCACGGCTGCCTGCCACTTATCCCCATCCCCTGCAGCTTGTCCCCATCACCAACCAGAATGATGTGAGTGAAAATAGTATAATCACACCACAGAAATGTGGCACATACAATTCAAGAAAAACATGAAGAACATCTGTATTCTGAAGATCAGAATTTAGAAAGAGACCAATAATCAAAGGGTCTGTCACTACTTTTTTCTTTGTCTCAGCCTTTATTTATAGAAGACAAGGTGAGGAAATTTTCCCACCAGTTAATAAACTTGTGACACCGGACATTTGACAAGAAAAGATATTTGTTAGTGGCGCTTACAGATCTCTGGCCTGTCCGGTCGAGCTTCTGCTGCGTAGTTGGCGCAGCTGTACTGCGTTCTGGCTGCACGGCGGCCGGCAGGGTTTACAGTTTACAGGTTGCCTCATTAATGTTATCAGGTTCTCCATTAAATATTGCCAAATAGGTGTTTTTGCTTTTTGATTTGACACCAAATCCCCCGCCATCTACCACCACTACTACTGCTGCTGCTGCTGTACGGAGCAGTCACTTTCAGTTTATAATTGTAGCATCCTTCGTCCGACTTCTATAACTTATTTAGGGGTGCTGATACACGAAAATTAACTAAATGGGTTTTATTTTTTTTATAAAAGCAAAATTATGGTGGGGGTAGTGGGCAAATTAAATAATCGGTGTGTGCCTGACCACCAGCTAACACCAGAAACACCGACTACTGCGCCAAGACTAACATAATTTACCAATTTTTAAATGACTTGGCCGGTGTTAGAGGATTTGTGTTCCTTTTTATTGTTTATGCCTTAACACTGATATGAGAAGTTTGTGATGGATAAATGTAAAAAAGTGATTCGTTGATTTTAAGGTTAATATGCAGCTTTGTTTTCAAGCCTTCTGAATTATTTTTCTTCTTCTTTAAATGGAAAACCCCAAGAAAGAATCAAATGTGTACCCTTGGCAGCATTTGTGCCATGTTTTACCCATTCCGATAAAATAGATACACTGTTCTTCTGAAAGGTCCACTAGTCAACCCTTCATCTTTGTGCTCTTCCATCTTATTTAACATACACGTGAAGAATCTAGTTTAGACCCTTACACGCAGTAGTCTGTAAAACCGTCTCCTTCCAGTTTGGTTCAGACACTGACCCCTGCATCATTCAGGGTCATTCCTCTGTGACTTCCCTTTATGTTTGTCGGGGCCTTGTGTTTCAGCTGGGAGCTCCTGATTGTGTGACACCCGTGTGCGGCAGATGAGACGGCCTGTCACTCAGCTTTGGCCTGGCTGCCCTTTGAAGGCCAGGCCAGGGGGCGAAGAGGTGCCGCAAATGGCCTGTGAAGTTTACATACACTGCCCACTGCTAAACAGATTAGCTCTAATGAAGTGTCTAATGCCGGGGCCGCTGGCTGACATAATCCTGCCTGGCAGCCCGGCCCCTTGGCTGCCAAAAAAGCCGCCCTCCCTCCAGCCCTCTCTTCCGCCCTCGCACGGCCTCTGCTGCCACCCAGGGCGACTCCACACAGGGAGGTGCCCACTGTTAATCATGCCGGACAGTGTGCGATCTGACATGCAAATGTAGGTCATTGCATATGTAAATGTGTGATTAGGGGGCTGGCATGCCAGGACACATTAGCAAGACTGTGCTCTCAGCAGGCGGTTGTCACAGCGCTTTAGAGGCTCATGCTAACATTTGTCAAGCTACCACGCAGCGAATGAAAGCAATGCCCTCTTGTCCTCTGCCCCGCCCCCATCTCTCACTCTCTTTTTCTCTCGCTCTCTCTGAATATATACACCTCAAACTGTCCATCATTTATCCTTGCACAAATGCTTCTGTCACCATTATGACAAGTCATTGCACAATATGGCAACACTTACAATGTGACATACCTTGTAGATCTTTGTGTAGGTTTGCATTTTGCCTCTCTTTCATGCAAGTTTATAGCATATGTAAAGTTGACACTGGAACAATACGTTTCCGTTTATACAGCATTCAGTGGTAGCTATTTGCAAAGCATTATTATTATTATTTTTTAAGTTCCTGTAAGTGCATCATGCTCTCTGTCACTGTGACTCTCAGACAGCTCGGGATGATGGTGGTGTCATGCTGAAAAATGCACACACCTCGACGGTGTTAAGTGTTAATTGGACAGGGCATCTAATTGGCTCACGCCTCTTCCTTTGGCTGTCAACTTTAAACTTTAAAAAACAATGAAATGCTTAAATTGGTTGACCCAGCCTTATACCTCCATGAACAATCCTGTTTGGAGTTTTGTGTAAGTGTCTTTGTATTTGTTACTATTCAGTCTTGGGTTGGTTTTGTCAGCATACAGACAATTAAATGATTGATGACATCACTCCACTTGACTGTTGTCAACATTAAATATATAGGTTTTTGCTGTATTAAATAAAGTATGTGGCATGATCTTCTGGTTAAATACTGATGCTGAAACAATCAGTTAATTTATTCAGCTGTCAGAAAAACAAAAATGTGCTGCTTTTCTCTGCTATATATAATTGAATATTTTTGCCTTAAAGACTATTGACTGGACCAAACAAGCAATTGGAAGATGTCACCATGGACATTTGAAAGTGTAATGGCCAATTTCACAATTTTCTAACATTTTACAGACTAAACGTTAAGTTGATTATTTTAAAAAGTAGTCATCAGTCAAGTTGTGGTCAGTTGTAAAATAATCACTAGTTGTTGCCCTTCTAACCACACAGCTAAACTTGTTTCCCTTTTTTATAGTATTTTGGTTGGCTTCCGGTCTGATGGGAACTCTGTCAAACTGCTATACGTAAGTGAAGCAGTTTGACAGAGTTACCATGAGTATGATGGCACTCCCTTCTTGTGTGTTTTAATGCTTGGGAGATTCATTTGTGACTTTCTCGACCTCTTTGTCTTTTTCCTTCTGTCCCAAGTTGCTTGCCCCCAAGCTGCTCCCACGGCCACGTTGGCAGAAGTGCTGGTGACATGTGGCATTCAGATATCTGTCACCTTCTGTTTGCTCCTGCCGACGCCTTGTACAAGTTTACCAAAAGGCTGGAAAGGTCATGCAGCCTGCTCTGTGCTTTTTTTCACACATCATATCCAAGGGGCTCATTCTGGTTTATTTTTGAGTGTTATTTTATTTTTTTTATTATTGTGGAAGGTGAGTTGAGTGTCTCAGCCTCCGCAGCCTATCGTGTGGCGAGGAGAGGCGAGTCCTGTAGTCTGTGGCCCAGTGCCAGACTGTCAGTGATAGAACTTGGCAGACAAAGGAAGGAAGATTGGATTCCTGTGAACTTAAACAACTTAGGCGGAATGATGAGGGGCCTGCATTTGATGTAATAGGATGTTTTATTTATGCGTGCGTTCGTGCGTGCGTGCGTGAGTGCGTGCGTGCGTGTTGTGTGTGCATAACTGCTAATAAAGTTGCTTATTTCTTTCAGAAACCATTGCAACCAGACATGGGCCATAACTCGCTGGCAAACTTCCAGATTGAGAAGAAGATTGGACGGGGCCAGTTCAGTGAGGTGTACAGGGCAAGGTACCTGTTAGACAACACGTCAATGGCCCTGAAGAAAGTCAAGGTAAGACGCACACAGTAATACGCATCACTTTGGATACCATGTGCAGCCAGTATATTCAGCCAGTGAGATGTTGAACTATTCTTGCCTCTTGCTTTTTTTTTTTTTTTTTTGTCCTCTTGAAAGGGTAACCTGACACGTTTTGTCACCAGAAAAACACAGACAACCAAATATACTCACACTTATGCAGTGTTGGGAAGGATACTTTCAAAACGTATTTCAATACAGAATACAGAATACATGCCCACAAATGTAATTTGTAACGTATTCCGTTACGTTACTCAATCTGAGTAACGTATTCTGAATACTTGGATTACTTCAGGATTACTTCTACATTGAATTGCGTTTTATAAGTGTAGGAATGCGACCATCCCATCCAGCTTACTAAACAGGCCTATAATGGTGTGTTCTTTTCATTCCAACTGGCTGAATGTGTACCTGAACAAGCAGATAGATTATTGTATTGGTAGTCCCGAACTGCATACTACAAAAATCTAACCGCGGTCTAAGCTATCACAAGCTAATTTTAGCTAACGTTAGTTAGCATGTCAAACGGGGCTAGTCAGTCTTTAAACGGCTCTGGAGCTAGTACATCAGCACCTAGGAGAATGGAAAGTCCCACGTCTATGTTAAAATAGCAAGGTGACCAGTAAAACTACAGCAGACGACTACCTTTGGCTAATTAAAAAAATAACTTACTTTAAGATGCTTCTTCAGGTTGGAGGTGGAGTAATTTGGAGCTGAAAGAAGGCTGGTTGCTGGCAAGCAGAGGCTGCACGGCACAGTTAGCTGTATTTCATTCTCCCTGTTCTTTCTTTAATGTGAAATGCTGTTTGAATTTCCAAGATAGAAACTTATTCCTGCCCTGGCTCTGTCGTGCCGGTTCCGACTCCATTGTGACTGATCACGGAGCTAATTTTTTTGATTTCACATTGGGGCTTCTGGAAAATGCGATAGAGTTGCCTTTTATTTAGAGTGAATAAACTCGTGAAACAGAGAAGTATCGTCAGGTAATCCATTGATTTCAACAATGTAACTGTATTCTAAATACCAACTATTTAAATTGTAACTGTAACGGAATACAGTTACTCATAATTTGTATTCTGAATACGTAACGCCGTTACATGTATTCCGTTACTCCCCAACACTGCACTTATGGGCAATAAAGCACTGGGCTCTCACCTTCATTCTACTGTAGTAGAAAGTCATGAACCCACACACTGGTATTCTTGATTAAACTTGATAAACTCAACAAAGCATGATAGATCAGAAATAAATTACAAAAAGATGCAAGAAAAGAGTAACAAGTTGTGTTTCCATTCAATTGTCAAGCGAATTTTAAGCAAACCTTTGAAACGTCATAATCAAGAAATGCAAATTTGGCATGTTTCTATCAACTGGTTTGGAATAATGAATAAACTAGGCTACAGTGTAGTTTAGTCTGAAGTACCTGTGGCTGTAATCCGGCAGTAAACAGAGTAAAAGAAGTAGAGGTTGCTAACTGGAAACAAAAAAAGTCACCTTGGCCATCTAAACAAGAGAAAATGGGAAGGTATTTAATTCAGTTGGGCAAGTTTTAATTGTTGGGTCATCTCAGCTAGTATCAGCCGTGTTTCATGCTGTCCAGACACAAAGACGCTATGGGAATATCCGGGAAGTGGGCAACAGCGGAAACAGCTGATCATTCATGTGAGTTAAATGTTCGCTATATCCTAACTTATTTGGCGAAGGCGTTTCCAAGTCCCATTTAGTGCATCAACTCTTTTTCTACAAAGGCAAAAACCACCCCAAGCGAACGTATTAAGCTTTTTGCGCAATTAAGAAATTATTATTGAATTTTGCCATTTTCTTTCAGATTTTTATAATGCAATACTTCAAAATGTGTGAATGGAAACACGGCTACAGATTTTTAATTTTGTCACTTTAAAAAAAAAAAAAAAAAAAAAAGGTGCTGTGTAGGCTAATTTACCTTCACAATATGACTCCGTTATCTTGGGGAATGTGCACACACACGGGTTCATGCACATACAATACATTCGGTATTCACTGACTATACACACACCGCCAGGAGGATATAATGTTATTATGGTTAAGCATACACATACACACACCTCACACACACCTTACACAGGGATCTGTGCGTGTTACTCCAATGTGAAACACCTGTAGTCACTCCAACGCCACCCTCTAGATAACAGCAACATGTTTCTGTTTTGTGTTTTTTTTCCCTTATCTTCTCTACATCTCTCTATCTTACAAATTCTTGAATATGTCATAACACTCTCTCTCTCTCTCTCTCTCTCTCTCTCTCTCTCTCTCTCTCTCTCTCTCTCTCTCCTCTCCCCCCCTCTTTGATCTCTTGATAGATATTCGACTTGATGGATGCCAAAGCTCGGCAAGATTGCATCAAAGAGATAGATCTCCTTAAGGTAAAGGACCAGAGAAGAGGGAGACGGCGTCATGCTCTGCGCTCTGTTCTCTTAAGGTGCCTCAGCTGAGACCTTCCACCACAGGAAAACAATTGATCTGCACCAGACGGCTTGGATTTTATGTGTTGATGTGTGGGCATATGCACGTGTGTGCGTGCGCTTCCTTGCATGGTTATGAATGCAGAGGGGTGTTTGAGTATTTGTGCACACAAGTGAAAATGTGAATGATTGTGTGTGTGTGTGTGTGTGTGTGTGTGTGTGTGTGTGTGTGTGTGTGTGTGTGTGTGTGTGTGTGTGTGTGTGTGTGTGTGTGTGTGTGTGTGTGTGTGTGTGTGTGTGTGTGTGTGTGTGTGTGTGTGCACCAGTGTAACATCCCTCCAGGCTCACATTGACTCTTTTTTTAAATGCCAAAACTATTGTGTTTTTTTTTTTATAATGTTCAGAGCTGGGCAACAGTGCATCAGCACTTGTCTCTTGATGTTTTGCCTCCTCCCTTTCCTGTTCTTGCTTTACTTTTTCCCCCCCAATGAAGTTGTTTCATTTATCAAGCTACCATAAACGTGTCAGCTGGGTTGCTCTAAAATACTAATGAACAACTAATGACTACTTCAATATCTCCCCCTGTCTGCAAGATCCTAGATGCATGTCAAAGTTGTGTGTGTTTGTGGTTTGATTGTGTGTGCATTCATGCATTCCTGATGGCGTTTCCCTCCATATATGAAGCCTTTCTGCGCATGCATGTGCACTACAGGCAGTTTGTGCACATACGCATGCTCACACATACACAGGGAAAGAAAACAAACCAATTAGTTTGTACCACTCAAACACATCAGTGAAGCTCCAGGGGCTCTTTGGGACAATCAAAGACAACAATACTCAGATGCAGGCGAAACCCTGTAGAGAGCTGTAATCTGAGTAGCAGAGATCGCTGACTTGACGGCACGAGACAGCGGGGTTCGCCTGGATCTGTGTCTCTGACCTCCTAATAGGAGTCAGGGCAGGGTTAAATGTCACACTGCCAGGTGACTACCTTTCTCATTTCCTTTAGGCATTTGCTTTAATTCTCTCATTACATGGATCCTCGTAACCCTTTTTCTGTACCCTTTACCTTCTGCTTGTTCCTGTCTTGTCTGTCTCATTCACCCAGTTGCTATGTCGTTCCATCCATCCCTTCCTCCTCCTTTCCCCTCTACTTGCTCGTCTTCCCCCCTCAGAGCTTTTTGTTTTCTTCTTTTCATCCTCTAAGCTGATTGCTAGTGAACATGGAAGTTATGCCTGGCTCTGCACTGCCCAGCCAGCCTGATAATAAAGGGCTGAGTGTGAGAGAGAGACAGTCCTTCTGCCTTATCCCCTACTAGACAGGCCAACAGGAGACACAGCCAAATCAGAATAATGAGAGGCACACTGGAATGACACACATACTGGCGCATGAACACACACACACACACACACACACACACACACACACACACACACACACACACACACACAGAGAGTCATGGCCTTTCAACGGGCTGCCTATTTGTTTGTTTGTCTGTCTGTCTGTGTTTGTCTGCCCATTCATCTGTATTTTCCCATTCTGGCGTGAGGATTTCAACTTCAGAATCTCACTCTGCCCCTTTGTCTAAATCCTCGCTGATAAGAATGTTGGTTGCAGAAATAGCCTGATCACTGCTAGTATCTCCATTTTTGAAATTCCACTCGCTTGTGGGTTACAATCAAGCCTGGATTATATTCTGAAGACCAATGACCTGCCCTAATCAGCAGTGAAAAGCTGTAATTATGTCTGTGTTTGCGTCTCTGTGTTTTGAGTTTTCGCAACAATGCGTGGTGTGTGCTTGCATGTCTGGGTTTTGCTTCTGATTAGATTATACCAGAGGTTTACTGACAAGACGGAGAACTGGCAGAAACCAGCTTCATTTAACCTGACACACACACACACACACACACACACACACACACACACACACACACACACACACACACACACACACACACACACACACACACACACACACACGTGTGTGTATGTATGTATATGTATGTGTGTATATGTATGGGCGGTTAATTAAAGGTCCCATGACATGGTGCTCTTGGATGCTTATATATATATATATATATATATATATATATATATATATATATATATATATATATATATATATATATATATATATAAAAATAAATAAATTCAGTTTTATCTTTAGATCTCTCTAAGAGCAATACATTTATTTTGCAAGTTTAGTACCTATTTAGTTTCTTCTCTAATGGACAAACAACCCAACATTGCATATCTACTAATTTTCTTGTTCAGTGAAGTGATAAATATCAATATGTCGTGCAACACAAGGCATTAATTTCTGCTGGTGATGGACATTAGAAGCCGTTTTTACTTAAACTTTCGCAGCTGAAGGACACTTGGATCTATTTAATTCCATTTATAAATACACTGCAACCTAATTTCTTATCATGGTTAATGTTGTACCATCAGATTGCATTACTCAGTATCTTGTTCTTCTTTGAAACACATCACCAGCTTACCAAATATATCACATTGCATGATTAAGTAATTACACACACTGGTGGGTCTCGGCGAGCATGTGTAATTACATAATCATGCAGAACTATGTGATATTTCCCAATGAATGATTGTTGCATTGCATTCATCATTAACATAAACATCTGCATGTGAACATATCTCTTTATTTCTCTGCATCCTCCGCCTGAGGATGTCAAGTTGTGGATGAGGAGTGGGTTGGGGTGGGCGGGGGGGGGTGCTTGTCATCACTCTCTGGCTACAGTGTGGAGCTGTGCAGATCTGCCACTCTGAGCCAAAAATACATCTGGCAAGAGAGGACAGGAGAGGGAGAAAGAAAAGATGGAGACATGAGGAAGGGAAAGAGAGAACGAATGAGAAAGGGCATTGTGGAGGGATGCAGAGACGGAGTGGAGAGTGTAGTGTTGCGCAGTGTACTGTACTGTGCTCTCCCTCTCCTCGGGATCATCCGGAGCATGAACATTTCTTTAATCACAGCAGAGAAAGCAAAGCAGAGCCGAGTGGAGGACGTGTGTCACACTGCTCTGTCTGCTCACACACACACGCCCCCCCCCTCGACATTGCCATGCCACACAGCTCCATGTCTCCAGCTCTCCACATATCACCATCTTTCCCTTCCCCCTTTCTCTAACTATGCTCACCTGATTCCTATCTTGCTCTTTTTTTTTTCTCCTTCCTCACCTTTGTTCTCTTTCCCTATCACCCCGCCCTGTCTCCATCATTCTTTTGCTTGTCTGTGTCACTGTGTCATTTGTTTCTTCCCCTTCATTGCGCCTCTCTCCCTCCCCCTTGTCTATTCTTGCTCTGGATGGATAGAGACTTTTTGTTTACTACAGGGAATGCTGTTCCTGCTTTATTGACCAACCAACAGGAAGGAATCGCAGCCAGAGATGAGCCTGGGATGCTTGTTTTTCTGACTGCCAGCCATGTCGGCCTGTCAGGCGTGCGTTCGCGTGTGTGTGTGTGTGTGTGTGTGATATCGCAGGCAGAAGGGTTGTTGTGACGTGTCACACTGGAGGACAAAACCGTCTCATTAGGTCCACACTTAATAAATATGGATTCCAAACATGAATTTCACTGTTTTAATTGGTGATGAAAGCACACAACTTATGACACAAACTTCTGTTATTTATCAGCTGATAAGGTTGTTTTGATATAAATTGTGTAACCCGTTCGCACGAAGATGCTACTGTCTGTAGCTTCTACAGTGAATGATTTTCACTCTGATTAGGTAGTGTGACCATGGAAGCCCTTGATGTGACGAGTGTCACCTGCATGTTTTCTGCTTTTCCTTCTCCATGACATGTCGTTTTTTTTTTTTTTTTTTCTCCCACAGCAATTGAACCACCCCAATGTGATAAAGTACCATGCGTCTTTTATTGAGGACAATGAGCTGAACATTGTGCTAGAGCTAGCGGATGCAGGGGACCTCTCACGTATGATCAAGGTAAGGAACTCTCCACAACAGCACACCCACTGCTGGAAGTACAGTTGATTTGATCATGTGGTCATGAAATACTTCAAGTAACACTCAGACACAGGAGCATTCAGACTCAACTGTCTTGGTTTATCAGATATACCAAAAATCCAGTGTCTTGTTATTCCAAGGGGCAATTCTGGTATATTTAATACCTGACAAAATAACCAGTCCAACACCATATCACACATTTGGTGTCATAAGCAATGCTGTCACGAAAGCAACAAACTGCTGATGTGGCCTTTTAATAACTGAAGGAAGTCTGTGGTTTGTGGTTGGTGGTTGTTACGGGATTTTGACCTGGACACTTCATCAATCTGAATCACCCATTTCATACTGAAACCAAAAACCAACTAATGTAAGGCCTTTTGCAACCCCATTTAGTCCTAGCAGTCCGTGTAGGCTGTGAAAGGGAAGTTGTAAAGAATCGAACAATGATTAATGGTCATAAAGTTCCAGCATGTATTGTATGTAGGGGGTATGAACAAATACAAACAACAAATACTGAGCATAACTTATCTGCCTTTAATCTTACGTTCATACCGCATATCTTTTACATATTAATTCTTAAGTTGAGGTACTTGCCACAAAAGCTGTCATTTGTGGTAATAATGTAATAAAGAACTTTGGGAAACTTGAAGTTTTAATTGTGTTTTTTCCTCATGTTTTTTTCCCCCTTAATACTGGCCACATTCTGGCCCAGCTTTTCATTCTGGCTAGATCTCGCTCAGAGAGATGTAATCATTTCAATGGTTCTAACCAATAAAATCAACATTGAGTCAAATATAAGCAAATGTATATTAGAATAAATTACATAATGTGTGGGTTTGAGCCACATGGATGTTTTGAGTTGACCATGTCTTAAACCTAGATCAACAAGGTTTTTGTGGGGGGATGTTGTTGAAATTGGAGCAGAAGGAACCGGGTTGTTCAAAAGTGGTAGCGATTATATCCCAGGCTCACCATGTTATTCATCTCTGAGTTAGACCAAACCCCCAGTTATTATTAAAACCTGCCAGTATAGCAAATTAGTGGTGTGCATGTAAAAAAAAAAAAAAACTGGTCTTCTTCCATGCATAAATGATGCCGCAACGTTGTATCAGCACAGCTCGACAAGCTGTTTGCAGTCATACTCAGCAGCTCCACATCCGCACAGTTCAACACAGCAAATTAGGAGAGGCGAGGATTAGCGGTACAAGAGTGAACATGGCAGGCTCAGCTCACACTCACACACACACACTGAATACATACATATGGTATACTGTGTAAGCAAAGTATGTGCAGACCCAACCTTGCCAAGAAACATGCACTCAGGCAAATGTTCAGAGATGCACTTTTACAAAGACGCATCATGGCAGCCTGAAGAGGTAAGATAACAAACCTCTGAGCGTCGCAGCTATCTTAGCTAAGCTACCGAGGATGCTGGGAGCATTCAGACTGTCCTCTCCTTATGGCTGCTGACAATATACAGTCATGTACACAAATACATGCCTCTCCTCCTCACCATTTGTCTCCTTCACAGTTCTAAAAGATTTGTTTTTCTAATGTGGCAGTCCAGAGGTGCGTGCCATGGATTAGCCTCCCCTCCTTGGGCCGTAATGTGAAGTAAACACATTTGAACAGTGTGCCATATGTAAAACAGAACACCCCCCGATGCATGAATTTAACATTTTTCATTCTTTTTGATTTCTCGTCCTCAACGCTGTCTCTCCTCCTTTTTTTCTCCCTCCCTCATTCTCTATTACTCTCTCTCTGACCATCTCAGAATTCAAATGAAATCAAATGGTCCTTGATTTGCATGCACTTACAGAATATTGCATGTGCAGTGTTTGCTGTTAAAGGCATGGGAGGGTGGTGGTGTTGGTGGGTGTCTATGTGCTCCCCCATTGACATCAAACAGTCCTCTGATATGGAAATAGGAGGGCAAGGGAAGAATGGCTTCTCACTAAGGCTTTGTTTGGATGTAGGCCAAGGTCTATCCCTCTCTCTCTACATATCTATCTTTCTTTATCCCTCTCTTTCTCTGATACCATTTCTTAATTTTCTGTATCTTACGATTACCTACAACCTGTCGTTTACTTTCTTCCATTGTTCCACTATTTGCTGTCTCCCCATCCAACTCCCTCTTTATCTCTTTTTCTCTCATTCTGTCTGTCTCTCTTGCTTTCTCTCACATTGTTTACTAGGGCTATGGACCAGTAATTCTAACAGTCCTGTCCTTTCTCTTCCTTGACCCCTGACCACACTAAAGACGACAGCTTGATCTCTTTCTAAAGCAGATATACACTTTGCTAATGTAGTGTCATATTGGCCTCATTAAGAGATAACAATAATACATGCACTGAAGATGCTTAGCAGTAGTTGTATCGCCATGATTCTTGAAAATACATGCATACAGTCACACAGATATACCTTAAAATACAATAAAGTTACTTGCACGGTTGTAAATTTGTTGAAGCTAGTCATGTCTTTTTTTAACTGTCAGAAGTTTGAGGTTGAGGTCAAAATGAAGTCGGAGTTCAAAGATGGGTGTGGTCGGAGCAAGGCCGCCGGATGTAGGGGGGTAGGAAGTAGGAAAAGGGCCATATCTTGGGAATTTTATTACTATTGTACTGTTGCTCTTAAATTGTAATTGTCATGTGCAGGACTCTCATCCAAGCTGGCTAGTCCAGGCTTCCCTTCTTGGAACCATGAGAACACCCCATAAAATCCTGCTGGTAGCCAGACTTTTTACTACTTCTTAGTCGTACCGGGTGCTGTTTGAGGATGAGTTTCTATCCTCACTTGCTGATAATTGTCATTGTCAATCAATAAGCCATTATGCCTAATTTGAATCTCTGCCGTTATTGTGGCTTCTTTGGATATGGACCACTCTCTTGATGATCCCGAACGACTCACTCAGCCCTCCAAAATGAATAAATAAATCAAAAACAACTGGAGCCACTGTGCCACTGAGAGCTGTACCTAACAAAAGAGCTGTGTGCCAGATGGGAGAGTTTTGGAAGGTACCACAAATTTCTTTTCTCTGTTCCTGAGAATGCATGTGCTTTCCATTGAAGGCCATAGAGAAAATGAGACGAAGCTTGGTTAGGCAAGGGACAAACCGAGAGGAGAGTGGTCTGGGTTCCATTAGCAGTGGAGTCAGAGCTGGGGGCTGGGGATCGATGCTGTATAAACACACACCGACATAAACACTTTGCTAACATGTAAAAATTGTATTCCGTGCCACACAAGACCTTTTCCCACTCCTATTAAAATATTTTATTTGTTCCTTCTTTCAGGTATGCTAATGTTGCTTAGATTTTCTGATTTGGTATGTGTGTGTCTTGTGTGTGTGCTTCTATTTATTTTACAGCACTTTAAGAAGCAGAGGAGGCTCATCCCAGAGAGAACAGTGTGGAAATACTTTGTCCAACTGTGCAGTGCTCTCGAACACATGCACTCCCGGAGAGTGATGCACAGAGGTAGTGTTGACACACACACACACACACACGCACACACACATACATACACACATACATGCATGTCATCTGTAGCTGCTGTAATCCTGTAAAAACGGCGACAAATCACTGTCGCGGTCCGCTTGGAAAGAACCAATGAAATGCCTCCCCGCCCCACGGCGCGTACTCTAACCCTCCTGTGTACAACCCTGAGCTCAATGCGCGATGTTGCGACGTAGCTAACAGTAGTCCTGTTTGTTTTAAACTTTGGGTATGATAATATTAGGTGTTTGCTTACCGGTGAATGCCAACATTACCAACCCTGCCCAATATAAAGAAAACATTTTCTTATTTGTTTATTGTTTAACCTGGATAAGTTTGTGCTTATAAATTAAGCAACCATGAATGGTTAAAAATTGTTTTAGAGTACTAATGGAATGTGCATACTAGTTGGAGAGACTTGACATACAAATGCTGCTCACAGATCTTTTCACACCTTCTACTAATGTGACATATTACCAGGATAAACGGTAGCATAAAAACAGTGGTTACTTTTAAACTGGTTATTTTTTCTTTCTAGAAAATAAAGTTTGAGCAAACCAAAGAGAGATGTGATTCATTATGTAAATAAAGCATGTGACCAATTACAAACTCTTACATTAGCCCTTAAAAAAACAAAAATATGTCTCAATATGGTGTGAAAATTACCTTGCAGAGACTTTAAATTACTTTGAAAAGGCTGAACTCTATTGCAGTCACCGACCCTGGGCAACAATTTGTCGTTGACATTTTTTGTCAATTTTAGTCATTTCTGTTGTGCTGTGCAGAGACGTAAGAGTTAAAGCGTCCTTAATACGGAGTGGCATATTGTCCAATCATACCAATAAAAATAATGCATGTTTAATGTTGTTTGAGACACCCCAGATGAGGTGTGCATTGACACCCCCCCCCCACACACACACACACACACACACACACACACACACACACACACACACACACACACACACACACTCATGAGACTTCTTCTGCAACTCATCTGGGACTGGTCTCATTGTCGAGTGGATGTTTTGCCTAAACAAAAGACTAAATGACTAAAAGACTAAAATGAGGTGTTGTCATAAATGTACCAAAAACAGGGAGAGTTACCTAAACAGTCCTTGCTCGCAACTGCATTACCATACAACAGCAGCAAAACTTGGACAAAAAATGAAGATGCTGTTCGCTTATCTGTCTCAAGGTTTCAAGTCTCCCAGTAAATTTGAATAGCACACTAAATTGGGCTGAAACCAATGGATGTCTGAAAAGTTGGACAACAATCTAAAGAAGTTGCTGTATACTACTGCTTTCCTGTACATTTCCTAGTTAACAGAATAAATCATACAATACTTCCAGTACGGGCAATTTAAGTCTTTAAAATAAAAGAGGATAAAAATGGAACATTAAGTCAGTGTGATTGACCCTGTTGCATATGATAGAAGGCTTAAGTGTAGGTGTTAAACAACACACAGACCAGAGTACACAGTGTTTATGGGCCCACATGATTTCAGTAGGGCCCCGTCAAATCAAGCCCTGCGAACACACACACACACACACACACACACACACACACACACACACACACACACACACACACACACACACACACACACACACACACACCCACACCTACAAGTGGTGTACTTCCGTCGGGCTGACTCTGATTAGGGCACAGGAACACTAATGAACCCTGAGCTCTGGGCTTTAATGACCACTTAACAAAGGCCGCCTATTCAAAAGCCGCTTACAATTATATTAGAGTAGTACATTTCAAAGGCTGATGCAGGTCACATTAACATTGCATTAGAAAAAGCAGAAGGAACGGGTTGCTAACGCCCACATTAACTGAAGTGAAAATGTTCAATAATACAATTTATGCATGTTATACAGTCATGTTTTCTGAGCAAAGACCAAAAACTAAACTTTCCCAAATTAATCTCCATCACAGTGGACATGCACTTTATTTTATGATCATATCTCTGTACCACAGGCATTGTTTCATTGTCATTTTTATGTAACATTAGTTTAGCTTTTTATATGCAACCAATCTCTCTCCTCTCCAGATATCAAGCCAGCCAATGTATTCATCACAGCTACAGGAGTAGTGAAACTAGGAGACTTGGGACTGGGACGATTCTTCAGCTCCAAAACAACCGCCGCTCACTCACTAGGTAAGTTACTACAGTCCATACATATGTGGATATATACACTTAAACACACGCTCTTTGCTCATGAGCACACAAATGCACAGACACTTGGACACAGCGGTCCCCAGTAATCAATGTTGGATGTGTTTCATTAGGCATGGTGAGCCCAGAGCCATGTGTTATGTAGCCATACTGCCTGGCCATATCTGTGCCCAGCCCCTTCATAGACCACTTAGCCACTTCCTGTTGCCTTGACCTTTAAACCTAACAGAGATGAAGACTGGCGGAGACCTTCGACACACAGCTCTGATTGTGACTGTGTGCCATAAAACAAGCCAGCCAACTTTACCATCAGGGTTACTGTTGGCATTGATGGGTGTGTTTGTCACCTGTAGGAAATAACATTATTTGTTTTGTTCAAAGTACATTTGGCTTAGTTTAAGAAATATACGTGTGCTAAACCTGAGACTGTACAAACTGACCAACAGAATGGTACAACAGAATGGTACCACATGTGTAAATGCATTCTTTAACGGATAGGGTGTTTAATGACTGTGGGCCTTTTACGTAAAATGTTTAGGAGTCAAGCCTGTAACCTCAAGAAGTGTGTGAAACAACATTTAAGTGATTATTGATTTCTAAAGGAATAGACATTTGTACCACTTACATACCAAACATATAGCTTCCCTCACTTAACAGGAGACATGGGGTTTAACACAAATCCACACAGAGACTCACATACACACATCTACCTCAGTTCAAGGGTGGGGGTGTTTGAAACAAAAGCGTACCTATGAACAATTTGTTAACCGCCTGTTCCTATAAGCCTTCATCACTGTGCCCCATTTTTAAAGTCTCTACTCCTGCACCTTTTTGTTTTTTAGCAACACAGTGCATAATGCTGCAAAGTAAAAAAAAAAAAAAAAAAAAAAAAAAGACTGCATGAGGGATATATTGTTATGAACTGAAAATGTTTGAAATGAATCCATAAAACACTTAAACCTTTCCAGAAATAATCAAATATATGGTATCACAAAATCATTTGTGCTCCTCTTTGTGTAGAAAAGATGTGATCAGATGAGGGAGTGAATTTGTTAAGACATTAAATTAAGACATTGTTGAAGGTACAATTTTGAACATGTCTTAAGAATTGAGGACAGGACATCCTTAGTAACAGCATTAGTAAAAAATGGCACTAAAGCTGATTTTATTTGTGTTTTTTTCAATCACTGACTACTTTTTAAGTCTAACAAAAACATGTTTCTGGACATTATAATAATATAAACAAAGCCGACACATAGTCTAGTGTCTTGCTAAAATCATGTAATGGTCATTGGTTAAAGAAAAATCAAATCTTTCTGATACATCTAACAAGTTATTCCCCCAATTTTAGTTTTGGTTACACTCATTTGGCAACCGTACTGTACAAACAAAGAGTTTGCTTGTAAATTAATTTGGATCAGGTGTCTGGTCTATAACACAATAAAAACGACACAGGCAGAAATTTGCATACAGTACCTTTTTGTACACATTCTGATAATTTTGAGCTGGCTTCCCTTCCTTTGTCTTGGTATTTTGTGTTAAAAGTGTTGAAATTAATCTTTTGAGTTCACTAGCAATGCACATAAGCTATTTTATGTCCACTATTACACAGTAAAATGTGGCACAGGTCATTGTAGTGGAGATGGTTACACTATTTAACATCTATGCAGTTTAAGCTGCCTCAGAGGTTTGAAAATGTAGAAAAATGAGTCCATAGACAAATATAAACACTGTCATTCTCACTGTCTCACATCCTTATGTCAAACTGTTATTACTGCAAACAGCATGCTATTCTCAGCCCATGTACAAGCAGCGGCCCAGTCGTTTGAGAAGGTGTGAATCACATGATCAGCTCAACAGTAGCCCTATCAACAAAGCAGCCTGCAGTGCCAGCAAAGTTAGGTGGGGGAAGAAGAGCGTCTGTGATTGCTCATTAAATGTTGAGTCCACAGCACCCTCTTTAGGCTGACGGAGGATAGGCAGCCCACAAGCACAGGGGTCAACTGGAATACTTTCTTTAATCTGAAGTAATCAAAATGGCTTCGTTAATCTTCAGGAAACTACACAAATCACAGTGTCATTTCTTCCAGTGCAGAGTCAAAGCAAAGTCATGTGAAACAAATACCTTTGATTTAGAACAGTTACATGGGCCCCAAAATCATCTAACATTTACTCATCCCAGATAAGCATGTGAAATATGCATATGAGATTTTGTAATGGTACATTTTATATATACAGTATGTCTTATATTTTAGATTTTTCAAAGTAGCCACCCTTTGCTTTTTTATTAATAAGGGAAACAATTCCACTAATTAACCCTGACAAAGGCACACCTGTGAAGTGAAAACCATTTCAGGTGACTACCTCATGAAGCTCATTGAGAGAACACCAAGGGTTTGCAGAGTTATCAAAAAAAGCAAATGGTGGCTACTTTGAGGAATCTAAAATATAAGACATGTTTTCAGTTATTTCACACTTTTTTGTTAAGTACATAATTCCATATGTGTTCATTCATAGTTTTGATGCCTTCAGTGAGAATCTACAATGTAAATAGTCATGGGAAAAAAATAAACACATTGAATGAGAAGGTGTGTCCAAACTTTTGGCCTGTACTGTACGTTGTATCCTTTTAAGAATATTTAAACTACGTGAGGATGTATTCAGTAGAGGATCTTGTACTGTCCCTGGGTTAGCATGACCTATTGACACTAGGGACTCTGAGTGCGTCATCCTTCCAGCCTCTGTCCCTGGCTTTCCCCTTGACATTTCTTGTGGTTTGTTTTAAATAGCAGATCTGCTCTCTGTCTTTGTCACATATCCTTCTCTCCTGCCACTGTTTCTCTATCTCACTTGTCCTCACTTCTCACTCCCCTATGTCCCTCCCTCAGGGGCTTTGACTTTTAGTCAGAGAGAAAGACGAAGGTTGGGGGAAAACGGGAGAGAGAGAAGGTGTGAAATAAACTAAAGTTGGAGAATGAAAGACGGAGTGAAGAGAGAGAGACAGAGAGAGAGAGAGAGGAGAAAGCAGTATGTCAGAAAAAGAAAGGAGCACATGAAATAGAAGAACGGTTGACAAAGAAAGGTAGAATGTGTCTGGTGTGAGAGAAGAGAATGTGACAAAGTGACGCCGGGAAAAAAAGAGGAGAAAAAAAGAAAGGAGAGAGAGAGAGAGAACAAAGTTAGGAGCGGGAGAAAAAAAGGGGAGAATATGACGAAGTGAAAGAAAAATTGAGGAGAAAAAATAAAAGTGAGAGGGATAGAAAGAGAGAACGTGAGGAAGGGGTGTGTGTGTGTGTGCGTGTGTGTATGTATGTGTGCGTGCAATTGCATGGGTCTGTAATGAGCCCAGCCACCCAGCTGAACAGAAGAGCAGGGTGGTGGAGATGAGATGGAGGTCCAGGCATACAGCCTGTCAGCTCCCAGGCTTTCAACTCAGCAGCCAACACACACACACACACACACACACACACACACACACACACACACACACACAGTTTTTTTGTCTCTTACTCACTCTTGCACACACAGACTCTTTGTCTCCTGTACAGATGTATGAAGGCACAGAGACGCATGTGCATATCCATATGGGCATGAATGCATGCACACACACATGCAGAGGCAGATGCTCATGCACATTCACACGGATTTGCAGCATACAAACAGACAAACACTCAGTGACACATACACATCCAACCTTGGGGACACAAGACTGACAAAAATACACTCAAGCATGAAAAAGACACACTCTGATTTTCAGTGCTGATGATGGGTACGTAGGGTTATGGCAAGAATTGGATTAGAGAGAAAAAGACTAAAAGAACGATAGTAAGAGGAAAGCTGATGCAATCGTTCGAGGAATGACAGACTAGCCAATTGGCAGTAATAAGTAGTATAATATACCTGCAATTAACACCTGTAATGAGAGAGGTGTTAACGATGATTACTGGGGGAATGGGAGGAAAAGGAAAAGAGAGGAGGAGGGAGAGCAAGATGGAAGCAGAAAGACTACAGGGAGGCTGATGTTGAAAATAAGTGACTATTTCAACAGGTATATAAAGGCTTGGTTATCTTATAAAGGCAAGCAAGTTGTGAAACAGAGAGGGGCGGGCAGAGAGCCAAATGGAGGGTGAGAGCTTAGCAGGACATATAGAAAACAAAGAAAAGCATAATAGGGATAAAAGGGAATACAAAGAATGCCTTTTGACTATGAGATTAAGTCCTTTCTGGCTGAGCTGCTGCCTAGACTGTTACATCTTAATTTCTTAGGACACGATAGAGAAGAGGTTTTCAAACTCCTGCCTTGGGTCTGAATGAGAAATTCAAGCATAGCCTTTGAGATTTGAGCAGAATCTTGCTTGCTGTTCAAAATATAGAAACTATTAAGAACACAGATTAGAGAAGGCTTTCTCCTTATGAAATGCTTCACAGTGTTTAAATGGTCTTATAAATGGTCCTGTAAAAGCTTGAGGTTTAAATTGTTGATAAGGAAATTGCAGCTAGTCTGAATCAATAAATGTATTTAAAAGATCACCAATTTTGGTTCATTTAACAGAACATTTAGCAGGGGGCTAGAAGTGTGGGGTTCTTTTATACTGGATGGCATCTCACCTCCTATACAACAATGATTACCCTGTTTCTGCTGAGTACAGTGTTGTCACAGCCATTCACAATAATGGAAATCAATCCCAACATGACTTTCAATTTATTTGCATGAATAAGTAATGTGCCCTTGATTTAGCATGCTGAAGGAGCCTGAGCCCAGTGCTGCCGCCTTTTTTATGCCGCCACTATTAGCATAAAAGAGGCTGATTCTTTTTAATCAACTAATAATGAATGTTAGGGGAGCTTGTTCAGACTGCACCATGAGACCTCATAGCACACACACACACACACACACACACACACACACACACACACACACACACACACACACACACACACACACACACACACACACGAACGACAATACCAACCTGATGACCAATTAAAACAGCAGTCCCCTGCTTATTCTTCCACTTGCTATCTCTTGCTTCTTCCCTGTCAGATGCTGATTTGTTTTGGAATGACAGGTAACACTTCATTATTCAAAGCCGCACATTTAAGATGAAAGGGTGTTTTCTCAACCCAATTAGATCTGCACCAAAATTAAAAGTGCTAGCCTTTAATTTCAGTTCCCATAGACTTCAAATCTAATAGCCCCCTCTGTAATAGTTTTATTAATTGCAATTACAGTAGTTGAGTTTCCACCAACCTATTAATGTGCAGAATGGCTTCTCTAGAGAGTGTGTGTGTGTGTGTGTGTGTGTGTGTGTGTGTGTGTGTGTGTGTGTGTGTGTGTGTGTGTGTGTGTGTGTGTGTGTGTGTGTGTGTGTGTGTGTGTGTGTGTGTGTGAGTACTGTGGGTGAGTGTGTAGTTATGTTTTGTTTCTACCATTTTCCTGCTAGCTGACTTTTCTCATGAGTTCTTTCCACTTGAGAGCTGTTCTCACCTACCCAGCTCACTTCAGCTGTTTGTGCGTATTGTAAAATCAACACCTACTAGTTGCCCTCTTCCTCATATCTCTATCTACCAGTTTCTCAGCACACGGTTTGTCTAAAGGCTAGGGGCAAGATGGTTTGGGTCATGAAAAATAACACACAACACAACCTTTTCTGTAAGGAGAAAAAATAAATCCTATTACATTAAATTGAATTCAGCTTTTACCTTTACATTTGCAATGTATACATGAGGTACAGCAGCTTTTTCAACTTAATTTTTATTTAACCTCACACAGCAAAGCTATAAAAAGGTCCGCCTAGCAGTTTTCCCTTTCAGCCTGTGGTGTTGAGTACTATTTAAGATTTAATTCCACCAATTACTCCACAATCTAATTTCATGTCATGTGTACACCATCAACTCTAGACGGAAGAAAGCAAAATGAGCTGGTGTCATGTTTGATTGGACTGAAAACGTTTCTGAAAAAGTAGAAAAGAGTTATAAACAGTGAAAAAAATAAAACAATGCAACGTTATGTCGTGTATCTCATATTGTAATCAGACTTGGAATTCAGTTAATGTCACTTAAACATTTGCAATATAAGGAACTTAATTAGTAATCTAAGACATATATTTGAGCGTAACAAATCAGTTTTCAGGTTAATAGTCTGTATGGATCTCAAGGAGAATGCAAGATGATGTTGTTATTTTATACATATAAAGCACAAGCTCACATTGTCATGGGCAGTGATACTAAAGATGGAGGTAGCCTGTGTAGCCGTCATCTTCATATTTCAGTCAGCCTCCATTCACATGTTTGCTTGAGAGGATGTGGAATGCGAATGAGAGCTGCTCAGCACCGTTAGATGGCTGGTAAAATTTCTATCCTTTAACCATATGTGATTAATATAAAACTTCTGCAGGATTTGCTTGATCGACTTTTATATGGGAAATCACAGCAAACAGAAAGCAAATGAAAAAAAGCAGCCAGTCAGACTCGGCTAAGAGCGTCCTGCAGCCGGTTATGGATGTGATGTTGAGCTGTGGTTGGTCTCTGTGTCCAGTTGGGTGAAGGTCTGATTCTCTGGAGCTCTGCCAGTCTCCATGGCAGTTTGGGATTCATGAATTTCCAAACCAGAACCAGAAACGGGCCAACATTTAAGGCTCCACCGCTGCTCCCTGGGCGTACTCTCTGACTACTGTTTCAGATCATTACTGAGCCCCAGTAATCAAAACTGATTTATGTATATTTTGTGTGTGCGAGTATGTCTGCTGTACATATGTATGCAACTTTGTGGTACTGGTAAATTGTATTTAGTGTATGTGTGTCTGCATGATGATATTTAACCTTATTAAATGTAATCATACTTCAGTTTACTTTGAATTAACAGAGGCAATGCACTTTAAAGTCCATGTCTAGTTTCATTAAAATATGGTGAGTATTCCAACCTGTGAATGTGTCATGTGTCAGACTACACTTCCATTCTTCACCTGCTTTCCTGTTCTATGTTGAGGTGTGTCAGTGATGTTAATGAAGCATGGGTTTGCATTGCAAAAATGTTAATGCTCTCTTTGTCCTGTTCTCCTTTTCTACCTCTGTCTATCTACTTCTGTCCTTCTCTCTTGCTCCCTCCCTCTCCTCTCATCTCTCTCCCCTCCCACCCCCCTCTCTCCCTCTGTGTTCCAGTGGGTACTCCTTACTACATGTCACCGGAGAGAATACATGAAAACGGATACAACTTCAAATCTGACATCTGGTCGCTAGGATGCCTGCTCTATGAGGTAAACTATGGGAATATGTGAACACACTGTCACCCTGCAGTCGTCTGTAGGAGTGACGTGAGAACACATTGGCTCAGATACTCACATAAACAAACAAACCATCCTCAATATAATGGAGTACTGTAGGAAAAATATGTACAAATACACTGGCACTTTCCCAAGCGGTTATGCTCTTTTAACATTCACCTCCACTACAAGTCATAATGTGCAAAATAAAAAATACACATTTTTAGTAAAATGGTATCTTACAGATATTCTTATCTTTTATCCCTCCTTTCTTACTTCTTTCTCTGTGGCCTGGCTGAGCTGTAGACTTGGAGTTAGGGTTCTTTAGCCCGGGAACCTGCTAAACGTTGAAAAGCAGGCGAGTGAAGTGAACTGACATGGCCATGTGTTTTAGATAAGGCCGCCCAGTGACACTGACTAGTTTGATTAGTCAGGAGCAAAACACCGCAGGGCTCTGCTGTAGACCACACTGAGTGGAAACGAGCTTGAGAGGAACACGTAGCGGAGGGAACAAAGAGGAAAGAGAGAGCAGCAGAACAATGATAGACATGGATGATAGCATTCATTCTGATGTTTCACCGTGGCAACCTTCACGTGCATTGAATACACACACATTTCTTTGAGAGCCACACTGTCGGCCAAGGCAACACCCACGTTTTCCTCCCCTCCTCTCTCCTGACTCCCCTGAGTTGCTGATCACTTGGGCTGCATTTCAACGCACCAGTGACTACACCTTCTCTACAGCGCCTCAGGCATAGAGAGGTGGAGAACGCGCAAGGAAGAAGTTTGAGCTCAGCTCGCAGGTCATGGTTGCCCAGAGACCACAGTCCTTCATGTTAATTTGTTGCCCACAATGCACTGCAGCAATGCAGGGCTGTGGTTGGCTGAAAGCGGTTGATGCTGTAGGTCACATTCTGTTTTTGTACTTTTAATATGTGTGGTGTATGTGTGTAGTTTGACATGGAATAAGCTACTGTTACTGATAATAAAAACTTGATTGCTCTCAGGGGTCGGCAACCTTTTTGATATGAAGTGCCCTTTTCAAAATTTCTTGTTTATTAGTGTGCCATGTTAACATTAATTTTTTTTATGACATCACATCAAAATGTAATATCCAGGGAATCTGTAATAATCAGGACCTTGTAATTATTATTATTATTATTATTATTATTATTATTATTGTATATTATTATTATGGAAACATGGTTTTAGTATGCAGTCCTGATTGGTGGAAAATGGGCTGACAAAAATATCACTGTCAAAGAGCCTGAAGCGAAAAGTTGATGTGGAAAAGCCCAGCTTTAATGATGAATGGACTGATAAGCAGGTCCTGTATGCCTCATTGTCAATGAAACCATGCTGTGGCAAAATAATAATAACACAACCAGCATCATTATCAAGAATGAAGAACACGAACATAACGATGGCGTCATTCACGTGCATATTAAGTAGCCACATGTATTGGTTTTGGTCTTATAATGCGTCCATATTTACCGCTCCAGCGGAGAGGATGGTTTCTTCAGACAGCTTAAGTTTATAAGAATTTGTCCAAATTTCAAGATTCCCTGCAAACTAGGAAAAATAGACTACAAACCGACAGCTTTTCTTTTTGCTTGTTTTGTAAAAATTAGCTATTTGCAGAGTAGAGCTGTGTTTGCGTAAAACAGCGCGGTGGACAAGAGTGGACTGAGCAGACAAGAGCAGATTGAAATATCGCTTTCTACATGTTGATGCCGGTCTACACAGGTGAGTGCACTGATAAGTATTGACTTTTAACTCACGAAGGTTTAATTGTAGCCTCCATACAGTAACGAGACTAGCGTTAGTTCATCTGCCCCAGCGGCCGTTGGTAATCCTCTTTGTATTGTTCCCAGTCAGAGATATGAGTCAATCAAACTACCGTAAATAACAGGTCGCGCACAGGCGCCGATTTATGTTTTCCTCCGTGGGTGCTCACACGCGCACACAGTTTAAAAAAAAAAAGTAGTCAACAATGTTTGCATTTCAGAACCTTAGGAAATGGACAGCGGCCGACACGAACACACACGCCGTAAAGTAAGCTAGCTTTCAACTCAGGACAGCGCCACTAGGATTGGAGATGAGAAGTTTAATCAGCTTCGTGGGAAATTATAAATCAATACCACCGCCATGACCAATCACTCTATGACAGACGCCCCACTTAGCACCACCTGCAATGTTTAATATTAAATTAATATAAAAATGAACTGGCAGTCTGGCACACGTGAGCACCCACGGTATCGGCACCTATGAGGTCGGCAACTGTGAACGTTGTAATTTGGCATGCGGATGAGAGAGTGCTTCAGCATTTCAACCATGATTTCACCACATCAATAACTCTCTTGCACACATATTGCCAGCGTGCCATTGGTTAAGGTGCCGCGTGCCCATGGTGGCACGCGTGCCTAAGGTTGCCGACCCCTGCTCTAGTTTATATTACTCCTGTTGGACAGTTTCTACAGGTATCATGATTGCGTGACCACACCAGCACAGCACAATTTTGTTTAATTAAGCTAATTTTGATGTGGTTAATTTTGTTAGGGTGAGATTGGTTTAGATTTGTTATTTAGGTTTAGTTAAAACTGATTGTGACATCAGTTGCCACACATTTGGACACTACTTATTTATGAATTTTTTGGGGGTGCTTTTTTGCCTTTTATTTGACAGCGACAGTAGAGATACAGACAGGAAATGCAAGGAAAGAGATAATTGTATGACAAAACAGAGCCCATCAGACACCCTGGACACTATTTTAAAACTTTAATACATTCTCTATATGTTTCAGAGTTGAATATTTGAATAAGTCCCTCAAAAATCATCAGCCATTTGGCTTGGTTTAAATCATTTTTGAAGATTCTCTCTGTGGTGCAACTTGATATCTTATTTTTTTTTTTTCCAATATTTTGTTGAGGAAGCTGTTCATTTGTGAAGTTGAGATAGTACTGCTGCATGTGCAGCCTGAGCATTGATTGTTTCACATTTTGAGATGGGGCACAGTCCATTGATCTTTTATCACTTTCACCCTTAGGAAAACTGCTAGAGGTCACAGTCTGGACTTAACACTGAGAAAGCAAGATGGAGACCAGAGCTGAGGAGAGGGAATGGGAGAACTAGAGAGCAAAAGTGTGGGGGGGGAGGGGGGAGAGGGAGACTTGTTGCTCCCGCAGGAGGTCAGGAGGCAGGGAATAAAGTGTAAAGTGAAAAAGTTTAGGAATCTATATAGGAACAATATAGGAAGCTATAGAAGGAGAAGGGGGTAGGCAATCTTAGAGACAGAGTGAAAAGAAAGAGGCGATAGAAGGTTAGAGAGAAAGGGCAGAGGGGGAGAAGTGAAAGGGGAAAATAGCGAGAGCAGGGTTATAGATTGCTGGAGAGAAGAGAAAAATGGGGGGTGTTCATTCAGAGAGGAAGTACTGTAGGTACAAGAGCAGAGACAGAACTCCTGCCATCAGGTCAAGGTGAGCCATGCAAGGAGCCTGTGGAGATAAAGATTTTACAACCTTATTGTTGCCAGAGCAGTGCTCACCATGCCATGCATATTCTCTTTGAAGAGCAGACCCTTGCTATCCACTATTCTTGGTAATAGAGCTCCACAGTGCATTCAGTGTCAGGAAACTTACCTCTTTCTCTCCAAAAGTCTCTCCTCCATTCCTCTTTGCTCTATTCTCCTCCCTTCTGCTATGTTCCGCTGCGTATGCCTGCCTTTTCCTCACTTAACCTTCAGGCATAAGGAATTCACATCCACGCCTGGTCCCTTTGGTACTCATTGATTTCACTCTGAACATACAGTAGGGGCTGAGGGTTGTGCTGCGTATGTTTTTTTTGTGTGTGTCTCCGTCCATGAGAGTGTGTATGTGTGTGTATCCCAGGGAGTTTGGTTCCTTATGTGTGAAACAGCTCCATTTGAGAGAGCCTGCATTTTTCATTCTTGTGCCTGGGGCTTGGGTTAGGGTCCGAAGGGTCCGTTCGTCAATACCTGGTCATTGTATCTGCGTCCATCTTCATCTCCCATTCTGTTTGATCCCTTTCTCCTCGTGTCCAACCTCATTACATCACCTGACCCTGCCCTGTGCCCCCTCACCCAAACCTCCGACACCGTGGTAAACTGGGATGCTGCAGTCGCCGGGGGTTGTTTCCCAGGGTGACCAGGAAGGGAAGGAGGGGGTTTTGGTCACACGCCAGTCAATGTGATCGCGGTCTCCTAGTGCTCTCTCCCCCAAGCTCTCCGTCTAAACCACCTCATATTCGCATATTAACCCCCTTGCTCAGTGTGTTTTTATGAAAAAGAGATGCATTTTACACACACACACACACACACGCGCGCTGTAGGTCTCCAGCTTGTACGGATGTTTGTTGGTTGCTGTGTTTTATATAAAGGTTAGCAGGGGAGGAGAATATCTTGGAAACGCTTTACTGGAATGTGTCTCCTTCCTGTAAGAGCTCAGCCTTCCATACCTCTGACTGTGCCCATGTCTCATGCCTCCTTCCTTATTCCTCTCCCTCCCCTCTTGTTTTGCTGTTGGTTTTATGAGGCCCAGAAATGCTGGGTTCCCAGCAGCTGGCGTTTGCATGTGATGAGTTGGCCCTGTGGCTAGCTCTCTATATGTTTTTGAAAAATGGGAGTGGGGTTTTTGCAAACAAAGACTGCTGCTTGTGGATAGCTTCGGTATCCTTTTATCAATTTCATACAGTATGTGTAGTTTTTGATGCGTTAACATACATGTTCCTCCTACCAGTGTCAGTATCAGGCAGGGCCATATCTAGCAAATTATCTAACCCATTTGTGAGCAATATGTTTTGCTCTTCCTCTAAATATTTGTTAATCCATAATCCTTCTTTTTTATTTTTTTATATTTTTTATCTTTATGAGCCCACTGCACAGCCATGTTTTTAATTCTAGAGTTGGTTGGCTATTTAAAGGAGTAGTTTGACATTTTGGAAAAAGGAACTTACTGTATTTGTTTTTTTGCGTAAGATGAGATAACTGAGACCACTCTAATATCGGTCCATTAGATATACAGCTAAAAACTCCCTGTAAAACCACACATTGTGTTTTTACACTTTAGTTATTGTAAGGATTAAACAAACAAGATATAACATGTTAATTAGTGAGCTTTAGAGGTGCTGGTAGGTGGATTTGGTTATCTTTGGACAGAACCAGGTTAGTGGTTTTTCTGTTTCTCTGCTAAACTAACTGGATGCTTCATATTTAACAGACAGAGGACAGTGGGTTTTTTACCTTCTCAACTTACTCAGTAAGAAAGCAAATGGGTATATATAAAGCAAAAAATGCTGAAGTATTCTTTTAAATGTCATGTTTAAAATTCAACACTGAGTTTAGCTTTAGTGAGATGGGGACATAAGAACACAACCAGTTTTCCACAAAAGTTTAACCCACCGGAACAATCTGGAACTTTTAAGTCCTCTGTCCATTCTTCTTCTTCTCATCTTTCTTCCCTTTTTAGTGTGTTGAAGTAGAGGAATGATGACTCCACTGGGTGTAGGTATATTTTTAATGACTCTCCCTACACTGTGACTTATGTCCTTGATTAATATATCATCATAAAACCACATGAAGGACCAATGAGCACATAAAAAAGTCATACTTTCCTCACTTGCACTGTTGTGTGTGTGTGTGTGTGTGTGTGTGTGTGTGTGTGTGTGTGTGTTTGTTTGAGAGAGCGAGAGAGAGAGGAGGGAAAGTGAATACAAAATATACATCTATTTTCATGTGTGTGTTAACATTTAGGTGTTTATTTTTATGTAGCATGCGCCTATAATTGTGTATGTATGTGTGTGTGTGTGTGTGTGTGTGTGTGTGTGTTTATAAATGAGTAAGTAAGAACTTGTGTGAAACCCTTCAGTCCCAGGCTGTAAAGGCTCCAGGGATAAAGGGGGGTGGAGGGAGAAATCGGGAGCGTCTCGCAGCTCCTTTTAATTGGCGTACGGGGAGAGAAGCTGGAGAGAGAGAAGCGGGATCAGTGTTAATTATGCTGGAAGGCCCCATCCAGACCTTCTACACGGACAGGGATGCTGGCTTTACATGTCTGGGCTGGGGAGAGCACAGCCTGGCCCACGCAGAAGAGCCGAGAAACAAAGGAGGGAGTGTGTATGTGTGTGTGTTTGAGGATGTCCGTGTGTTCTGCCACCAGCAGCTCACACCCCTTTAGACAGACAGCAGGCATGCGTGTGCATTGTATGTCTCTCGAATATCAATGAACCATCACACACACACACACACACACACACACACACACACACACACACACACACACACACACATATAGTCTCATACTCACCGGGGCCTCAGAGGTCAGAGAGTGAGTCAATCATCTAACCCATTGCGACGACACTGAAAAAAGGTGTGTGTGTGTGTGTGTGTGTGTGTGTGTGTGTGTGTTGCGCTGAGAGCAGGGGGCCGGCAGCTGTCAGGGGCTAGGAGCAGCAGGCACTAATGAAGCAGATGAATAGTGCAAAAACTCCCAAATACAAACAGGACAGTTGACATTTTTCATCTGTCAAAAGCAGAAGATGCATGAAAATACGATGGGGTCTTGTTTAACCCTTTGCCTCCGGGGGTGGGGCTATAGCTGGCTGATTTTCTTCTTTTTCTCTATCTGTTTCTGTCTCACTCTTTTTTTTCTTTCGCTTACTGGGAATTTTGTAGTTTTAGGAAGCTCTATCTTGCCACATATGTCCCCACTACCTGTTATAAAGTACTAAAAGTGTTTTCCTTTCCAAGTCATTGAAGTGAACCTTTACCGCAAGTAGTCAGCATAAAATTTATTGGAGGTTTAGACAATCAAAAATATTTTTAATTGTAATTGTCATGTTAATATAGTTTGTCTTTGATTTATAAAGGCCAATGATGATGTGTAACATAACATAATTTTAGAAAAACACTGGACTGATAATTTGAATGTGTCGCTTAATCACTGCAGAATCAAATGTAAAATCTTAGGTTACAGATATGAGGCATTGTTAAGTGCATCATTGCTGACACACAGGAATAAACATTTCCTTCCACATCTAATCACCGTCAGCCCCCCTGCTGGGCCAGCCTCAGTCGTAATTGATGGAGCAGAGGGAGAGAGGTGTCCACGGGGAGATAAAGGGAGAGGGACATACTCTTTGCTTAGTGTTCTCATGTGTTTTTGTGAGGATATACTGTATTAATGGGAGCGTTTGATCAAAGGCGCAAATGAATGTGTGATGTTAAATTATGTCCAGAGGATAGATGGCCCACAGAGATTCTGCTGCAGTCATCTTGACTTCCCACTGGAAGCTGTGACAGAGACTCTGTCAAAATCTGCCCGATAGGGAACAACAACTTTTCTGTCCCTGCACCGTCAATGTTTGACACATTTTTCAGTGAAGACTGAAATGAAGAAGCTGTTACAAGTTAATGATGCGTTTGGCACTGTTTTGGGGGGCGATGTCAAAGCGTTACATTTGTGGCTACATGCAACAAAAGGGAGGCAATTTCTACTTGTTGTTGAGGTAGTTCTTGTGACTTTATGGGTCAGCTGACGCAGAGGCCAATTGATGAGTTTGTCTCTGTAACTCAGAGGAAGGCAACCATTTGCGAAGGAATGCTAAGACATCACTTGGTGTTTGTTTCACGTGATGTCCTTGGTTACTGTAAAAATGTTTATATACTCCATGGCACAGGATAGCTTGACCTATTGTTACTAAAAGACAGCTTCTGTTGTTCTATCGCTTATTTCCTTCATGGTCCTATTTACACAGAAATATTTAGTCTCTATTGTACCTGCCTGATATTGTGGAAGGTGCCATATTCACACTTACCTGCTGTATTCTGTATAGAACGATTCTATTTGGATCCATATGTGGACACATTGTTCTCATCTTTTTCTCATCTTCATTAATCTGCGCACAATTGTACACTTGTTATGTGGCTTTCCTTATTTTGCCTTTTTCTAACAATGCATGCTCCTGATGATGAAACATTCATTAAGTACACATTCAAGTTTGAAATGCCCCACAGTACTGAAATGGAACTGAAAAACAGACACAGAAATGTATGAGCAATGACTGTCTATTAATGGCCCTGAATCCTGTTTCACATTGGGAGTCATTGATATGTACAGCAACATTTCAAGGTGCTTAGAAATGCATTTGCCCTAAAACAGGAGCAGGGCATGAAATTAGAAATGGATTTCACATACAGTATATGTATTTGACTGTGCAACCATTTGCATAAGACAAGGAATACCTAATAAAAACTCCTGTAATATCATGTTAGTTACACACTTATTGAAACCCACCTCTTCCTATGTCATACTATGTAAATAAATGAAAACCAAGTCAACAAGCTCCAACGTCTACGTGCAGCATCATCAACACTGACAGCTATTCCAACCATGTTTATTTATCATTAGTTTTAATTTGGTCCAACACATAAGCCTAACACAGTGTTTATTCCAAAAGCACTGAATCAGAAAAAAACAATAAGAATGTAAGTGTGCTTGTTATGCAAGCCTGCTGCAGGCTTCACCTTCCACATGCACATTTAAACAATAAGCAGTGAGTCAGTCACTAACCCTGGCAGAAATGGCATGCTATATTTTCTATTCTTAGACAGGCAGGAGGGATTCTTCACCTATTTCTACTCAGCAAAAGTCTCCTTATCCTTTCCACTCTTCCTTACCATTCCCATCTGCCCCTGCTCTGCTTGCTTGCATTTGTTTTCCAGAGGATACGGTTTTCTCGCTGCTCCAGCAAACTGAAAAATTCTTTCCTCTCCTCACTCTCTACCTCTTCCTTTCCCAACTTTATATCTCTATATAACTCTATATCTCTTAAGTTTCCGAGGCAGTGCCGCAGTAAGGACTCGCAAACTAGAGGAAAACACATAATCCAAGAGAAGCTCATGGTTTTCTGTTTTGGTTCACTTGAATTTTAGACAACAGCTCATTCCACTACAAAAACATGAAAAATGGTTTTCTGATTTGATATGTACACAAAACTTTGAACATGCAGTGTATCGATTTGCTGTTGTCTTTCTTTGTCTCTCACACCTTCTTTAATCAATAAGTCATATACCTCGATAGCAGTGAACTATGCAGGCAGGCTCTACTTTTAACATACTGTACAGTGTCTTCAGTGTAGCACCTGTTGACATTTTCACTGGATGTTTCAAGTTTTTACTCTGCTCTCTCACACCATGTCCTCTTGTCTTTTCCCCTTTCTCTCTGCGATTCCTTTCCCTGTTTCCTCATATCTTTATATTTTAGATGGCAGCCCTGCAGAGTCCATTCTATGGGGATAAGATGAACCTTTACTCCCTTTGTAAGAAGATAGAACAGTGTGACTACCCCCCTCTTCCCTCAGATCACTACTCAGAGGAGGTAAGTACTGTAACCGTTGCCTTTTACTGCTATGGTAAGTAGATATGAACCGGCTCAGACTCATGATAGACTCGACTCCTGAACTTCTTTTAAAAGAAACTTTCGAAAATTCTTAATACCTTTTGAAGCGAACTACTGTTGTAAGCAAGTGGTGGCCGGTTTCTCTTTCTCTGTGCCAGTTTGCTGATTTTTACTTGTGTTGACTATTAAATTAAATTTATATGTAAGTGAAATCCACCCAACTGTCTGAGCTACAGTACAGTACGATATTGCTCTGTGATCAAAAGACCGGCTATGATTTAACCATTTGAAAATGAAATGCACATATCAAAAGCATCTGGCCATGCTACAAAGTAGGGTGAAGCTAAATTGGCTGGAGTGTCATGTTTCCCTAACTAAATGTTAAATCATCTGCTGTAGTTCTGTGTAGACTTGCCCATGCACAAAAATGTAATGTAGTCGGGCTGTGGTTAAAGATCGCCTTATTGCTGATTGCTGGTGACGTGTGTATGAATGTGCATGGCTTTGTGTTTGCAGGCCCTTTTTGTGTGGGTGGCATTTTTCCCCTAACATTTCTGTATTTTTCTCCTAAATATATTTGGTCAAGTGTACACACATGCAAAAACTTTGACAGACACTGACTCGTAGGCATAGTTTCTAGAGCCTGTTGGGATGTCTCAAAATATTTTTCTCTCTCTAATTAACAGTCCCAAACCGAAAGATATTCAATTTACAATTATGTAAATCTGAGAAAAAACGCACAAGCTCATATTTGAGAGCCTTACACCAGAAAATGTTTCATAAAATGTTTCACATTTTCTACTTTAACAATTAATCCACAATAAAACATTTCAAACAAAATCATTGACAATTAATTTTTTGTCAATCAACAAATCAATTAATCCACGTTTTTCACCTGTAAATGACGTACTTTACATCAAAGCTGACCGTTTTTTGGAAACCATGCTGCTGTGATTTAGAAATTTCAATACATTTTTTCTTTCTTACATTTATTCTGTTCAGTTCAGCAGCAGACTTTTGAAACCTGCTTGAGATGTGAAATCTACTACAGTGAACATCAAGTATGCATTACTTTCGGCAAAGTCAAATTGTTTTTGTTGTATTGTTTTTTTTATTAACGGTTAGAAATTAATTTAAACAAATGGCTACCTGGAACAGCAGGATAAATAACTTTTTAAAAGAGACTGCGTAGCATAACTGCATTAAATACATACCTGTATTTACATGCATATGTATTTACATGCATACATGTTATAAAGTTATGGGTCTTAGACCAAAATGTGCTCAACCTATTGTGTCCTTTATCTCCATGCCTTCCACTTAGAGGTCGACCGATAGCTAGGTTGGGCCGTATTTGCTGATAACCGATTAATCGAACAATCGTATTTAGAATTGATACACCCACAGCAATGCTACACAAGCATGTGTGTTGTCTAAAACAGTTCTCCTACATATTTGGAGTCATCTAGTGCAAAAATAAACATAATGAGCATTATAATTCATATAAAGGACAAACTATTTACATTTCTTCAAAAAAGGCCCAAATGTATGCCAAATCTCAAAACCGTGACGTCATTCTTATCTTTAGAACAGTTTAGAACGGTAACAGACATGACAGACATGTGTGACGGACCTGCCTTCCCATTGGTTAAAAAAATAAACAAAGGCATCATGGGAGATTCCCTTGTCGGTAGCACGGAGTTAGCGGCAGAAATGACCAAAAACGTGATGAATTATGGACATCAAGTGGATAAATCTTGGATGTAACCGTTTGGATTTAATGCTCAACAACCCCGAAAAAAGGCACAGGTTCCAGGCTGGATAGAAAATCACCTGTAAAGGCTAAAAGACACCAAAGACACCCCCGTGACGGCTAATTCGTTAGCTTTTAGCTACAGCAATCAGTAAGTCTCTACGTTTAACTGTTTTTAAATTATCTAAATATGAATCAGAGGTGCCGTTTGTGTGTATTTTTGTCAGTGTTTTAACCGCTTGAGGTAAGTTAGCCTACTACTAATGTTTAGCGTCATCTCAGCCTCGAAAGCAAACAAACATACTGTGCTGTTATTTCTCTACTAATGCAGCATCTATTCAACTAATGAATAACTTTATAATGATATGACAAAATGTACTGTATACCTTTTTGCTGTCGATGCTTTGAACACGCATCTGATATCAGCCTTCTCCGCACAGCATGTGATCTCCGTGCAGCACGCAGTAACACGTGTCGAAAATAAACAACACGAGGCATCAGTGATAGTTTTTATTTCGCCTCTAGAGGCCGCTATTGTAATGCATGATGCCAGCAGACCCTTCTCAGCGCTCGCGTACTGTGTACCTTCTCAGCCGCTCCAGCAATCGGTCGACCTCTACTTCCACTCCACTATCAGAGTATCTGCATACGCACAGTGGCTAATTTTAAGTCCTGAATCATGTCTCTCTAGTCGTATAGTAAACTCCGATCAGAGGCTTTATTATACTGAAGGACTTCATTAGGTTGATTAAGCCTAATTGTGAGGTGTCTCAAGCCTGTAGTTTCATTCAATGTGTGTTTTTGTATGTGCAGAAGCAATCTTGCATGTGTATATTTTGCTACAAGAGCTCTCTCCACACACAAACACACAGACACAGTCACACACACACAACCCATGCTGTGCTTCTGCGTTGCCCCACATGTCACCCCCATCCAGGAGAAAGGGAGACAAAGCGAAAGAAAGAGGGAATGATAGAGCGAGAGACAGGGCGATGGAGAGATGGAGATGAGGGGGGTGCCTGCAGCGCCTGTCTGGATGTAAACAATGCTCCTGAAGTATCGGCAGCAAACTGTCAGCTGCTCATCTTTGTTGTGTCATTTAACCATCTCCGTCTATAACCCCCCCGCCCCTCCCTTTACCAGCTCCTTCTCCCTCCACCTGACACTCCCCCATCCCACTCGCCATGCAAAGAAGCGCATGAATATTTTACATATCTGCATCCCCCCCCTCTCCCCCCAATCCATCTCCATTCTGTGGGACTTATTCTCAGACTGTCTGAATTTGCATCTTTTTCTCACTTTCTTTCTCTCACACACACACACACATAAACACAGCGACTGACGAGAACTCGTCCTAGCCGGTGCCACGCAACAGCGGCCAGGAAGATGGCAGACAGTTACCATAGCGACCTTGCGTACATGTTTTTTTTTTTCTTTCCTCTCCATCTTTTATTCTCCTTTTTTTTTAATGATGGTGGTGGCTGTTCCGCCTGCGAGCCTGTCTATCTATCTGCTCCAATCAGCCGCTTCGTTCGGCTTCAAGTGTAAGTGCTGTCTCCGGATGGCAATGGAGTGGCAGGTGTGTGTGTGTGTGTGTGTGTGTGTTGTGTGTGTGTATGTTAGTGTGTGTGTGTGTGTGTGTTAGTGTGTGTGTGTGTGTGTGTTAGTGTGTGTGTGTGTGTGTGTTAACAAAGCCTTGCGTCTTTGTCTCAGCTAGATTACTTGCTGCCTAGTTATTGCCATTATGGGTAGACCTCATCTAGAGGGCATTAAAAGACGAGCAGGTCTCCGTTAGCGAGGGTTTGTTCATTTCTGGAGCTGCTCTTTTACAGCTCAGTCTCACTACAGTGTCATTGACTGTTTGTTTTATTTCTCTCTTTACCTCCCAACCAACAACCCCCCCCCTGTCCCTCTCACCAGCTGAGGAACTTGGTAGATATGTGCATCAACCCTGACCCGGAGAAGAGGCCGGACATCACCTACGTGTACGACATTGCCAAACACATGCAGAACCTGACACAGGGCAGCTAAGCCCAGAGTTACACACATATAGCTTGCAGAACTCCTCCCCACTTCCCTCCTTGCTTTTCATGCTGGACTCGTACAAATCTATCAGCTTTTATACAATAACTAACTCCAGAGTTTAGCTCCTTGTGATAAGTAGTACGTGTAACAGATTAATTTTCAAGCTCATGGTACAGTCTATAACATGACTGACGACCACACCTTTTCTGCCCTAGGATAAAGATTAGAGAGATTATATGTTTTTGTCGGATGGACCTCCCATTTTCTTAGACTTCAATAATGTTACAGCACTGAAAAGCAAGTGTATTGTAACTCACTAATGTGTTTATCTGCAATGGCTTAAAAACGCCTATCCTTTGTATTTATATATAGTGAAGTAAAGTTGTTCTTCAGCAGCTGCTATGAGCAGATGCTATTTAAAGCAAATATTGGTAAAGTTAGGCTTTTCTTATCATCAAAAGAGTTAATCAATGAAATATCAGGAACATATAAAAATGACTTTGTGTGGTTTGGCGGCCATCATGAAACCTATGGTCGACAAACGGCACAAAAAAGACCATGAAAACTTTGAGAACAATAGTAACATTGGAGTAAAGAGATTTTCACTCAATGGCGGCAAAACTGAGAGACGCAACAGAGTGTTATTGGTTGAAGCGTTCTAGTGTTGCACTTTTTATCTTGCTACTGGAAGGCTGGCAGGGTGATCATGTCTAATGAATGTATTAGGAAAGGAAGGATCATTTAGAGGGTAGAGTACAGATGTGCCGGGGGGAGAACATGGGCAAATGTCTCCACAACACTTTGAATGTAAGTCATTTTGACACCTATGTATTGTCTTTGAAAAAATCAGAATGTCTCTGTTTTGACAGCTTAGAAGGAGTTGTAGAAGCTTTAACAAAAGCCGTTTTACTTCTTCTGTTTACCTTAGTCACTGACACCAAAAGATTTCCTTCTTGGCTCAACTTAAAGGGATAGTTCGGATATTTTGAAGTGGGGATGTATGAGACACTTATCCACAGTCAGTGTATTACCTACAGTATATTGTGGCTGGCACGCTCCCAGTTTGGAGAAGCAGACAGGAGTACCGACATTGCTAAGCAATACTGCTATGGACGGGTGTTGCAGCAAAATGTATTTTAGATATAGGAGCACCTAAAAAAAAATCTATATCTGTTGTGTACGCTATATTTAGACTATTTTCACCATTTTACCTTGCCATTGTATACTGTACATCTATGCTCTCTTCAAAGCCACCAGACTCCTTTGACAGAAACCGTAATTTACCTCGCAGAACACGGGAGTTGGTGGTCTACTGCTGCCTCAATCGGTTAGTTTGTTTGTGTTATTGTGTGACTTTGGTGAATCCAAACTAACCCTTTAGAACACCAGTAATACACTGATTATGGATAAGTACCTCATAAAACCCCACTTCAAATATCCAAACTATCCCTTTAAGCAAGGTAACTTTTTAAATCACAATGAAGACATAAAAAAATAAAATAAATCAACAATAGTGTAACAGTTAATGTTGCTGTGTAAGTTTGCAGTGTAGTTGTCTTGTTAAGTAACAAATATGTTGAAGAGATAGCAGATCCTTACCTTGTGTTGCCGTCCAGGTCGTTAGTAAATCACAGCGTGCCTACCTAACTCAGTTGAGATACCAAAGAGAAAAATCACGCATAGAGAGAACAGTTTATATATATGTTATGGTATCTTTTATGAAAAATATATCAAGGAGTTGTACTGAAAAAAACAAGCACCAATGGGACTCATTTTGTTTTACTGTACATAGCGAAGAAGTTCCTATAGATTTAATACTGTAGGGGTTTAGTAACCCTTTATTCATTTGGAGGAAGGAAACAGTGGTATCTATGGATTTCTTTTTTTTATTTTTTTATTTACATTTTTTTTTTTTTTAATACAGTGAATAGGTTTATACCAGCACTGACTACCACTGGTTTACTTAATGACAATGACATCACATGAAAGGTATAGTATGTAAACATTGATCAATAACGCTTTATTTCAGTGTCTTATCAATTCTCTTTTAACATTATCAAATAGCCTGATAACCGCTCGTATAAATTATTGTATGCTCATGTTTCTCATGTTTTGTTTTTTAAAGAATTGACAACCAATACTATTAAAATGTCTTCTATGAAAAAATCAAAGCTTATAGATGCAAGAAAATGTAAGTTATTTTGTTTTTGGTCAACAGAATATTTTGATAGTGTGTTGATAGTAGTTCTTTGTCTGAGACTTGCAGATACAGTGTTTGCAGTTTTTGTTTGCAATTGTACATCTTGTTTTCTCCCCCCCCATTTCAATTATTATCTTGATTTTTCATCTTCTTCACCCACAGTGCTGTTTATCTTTTATCTCTACATTCTCTAAACAAGAGCATCTGTATAGCACCGAAACATTTCAGTATTTTTTTAGATATTGAGTTTTGATCCTATACAGAACTCTGTAAATAAACTGGTAGTATTTAATAGTGAAATACCAAGCAATTAATGCCCTTTTACAACAACAAAAAGTTAATAATATTGAACCAAATGTATATATCATGCTTTTATCCGTCGCCTTGTTAAGAACATGCATTATGTGATGTCATGTTTTGGGTTTTCTTTTTTTAAATCCTCAATTGGAGGAGGTTTATAACAGTGCTAAGTCACTTTACGGATTATGGCCATTTCTTGTGTAGTGAGTGTTTTTTTTTTTTTTTTTTTGTCTTTATGTAACATATGTCAGTGCTTTCTTGTGTCCCAGCCTTTTACCTCTGCTCAGTTTACTTTTCCACATGTCCTCTGAAGTTGGTATTAAAGTGTTCAGGTTTTCCTGGAAAGTCAAATATTACAAATACTATTTATTGTTTTGGTAGGTTGGTTGTTTTTCTCAACATTTCATGTCAACTTAAAGACCCTCATCACAAACGCCTTGTATGCTAACTAAATACAATAAAGCTTTTAAATTCTGTTTGGACATTAGAGTAAGTGCTTGGAATTTGGCCCCTTTAACAGGTTTCACTGAGGTTCACATCTCTTGACTTGATTGCCAAGAAATGCAGTAATAAAACAGGACGCGCTGTAATATTTATACAATGCCAAACGTTACCAAGGCTGGCCAGTATGATTTAGTTGCATTACAGCAGTTTCACACCTGCAGTTCTGGACCAGTTGGGTTATTTGTAAGGAAGGACTAAACTTCAGAGGTCCGAATGAGCCTGTGTCTCTTTTCACAAACCTCACTGGAAAAAGGGGGACATGTTTCGTGTTACTTGAACTTACAGCAAGACTTGGGGATGTTTTACTTTGATCAACAACTGGCAAATGATACCAGCTTAATGGTAATACTGTATATTCATATAACTTGTGATAAACAACATAATCCAGATTAATACTAGAACAAACATCAGAGGTTTTGTCTGGATGCCATTAGTTCAACCCTGCAGTGACTCTATTATACACGTTCATTTGATATGTGGCATTTTCCAGTAATAGAAGGCCATCTAAACATAGATACATAGTAAATATGATATGTGATATGTCCTGACTTGTTGGAACTTGAGGATGGCCTGAATGCACAATTTAACCACTCACAGCACAATGGAATACAGGATTCTAGTAGCTTCCAGATTTAGGCAAAAGGTCATCTACATGTGAAGAAAAACTTGGACCATCTTGTATTGAACTTTAAACTTGGTTGTCATTTGAATAAGGTCCATGTTTATTGTTACAATAGTTGAAAAAAATCTTTATTATTTCTTCAGACAAAAAAAGAAGGAAATATTAGTTGTGGTGCTTTATAGTGAAAAGTTAAATAGTATTTAATTTTTGGGTACCTAGTACCAAGCAGAGGCCAGTCTGTAATCCAATGTAAAGTTTTATTATGATAGGTAATAATAAGTCATACACATGCAAGATGATCAAAGACCCCTTTATGGTCGGGAACTAAAACTTGTATGTAACATTGTATTATTATAACATTTCTCCTATCTCATGTCCTTGAGATTCAAATTTGAATGAGAGAAGAACAATGCCACAAAGTGCACATTAAACAACATAAAAAGTATGTACTATCCAACAAAATAAGCACTTAAAACAACATGTTGGAGCTCTGTCAAGCAAGGCATTATCAGTCTAAACATATTACTGGCTAGAATAAGAGGCCTACTTTATACAGAAAAACATATAGGAGTAAATGATGATTTGTTTCGCAGCTCCATCGGGTCTTTCTTCATCAGAGTGTGTCCTTATGGCGGTATTTAAATCGAGGTACATTAACATAAACTACAGCAGCTTAAAAAAAAAAAATAGTGCAACTTATTGTTGGGTACTCAGTAAACTACAGTGCATTTTATAGATAAACTATACAAAGATTTTTTAGTTCTGAAGAAATACTGTCATGCTATAAGAATTCCTAATGGATAATCTTTCAATCGATAAGTATTGCATTATAACAGGTGATGCAATAACCTAACTAAAACATAATTCATAATTTGCATATGCTGAATGTGATTAGTGTTTCTTACTCGATTATTGTAGTAAAAACAAAAAAGGTAGTCTACTCACTTTCTGTTGGTTCAGGCATCACATCCCCTCTCACATCACTGTAGAGAAAAAAAGTGAAGACTGGCTTTATAGAAAATAAATTTGTATAGAATATAACATAATATACTATGTAATGGGCTATTAAAAGTATATAACATATGGTAAACTATGAACATATTTCATTTGTTATTGCCCTGATTAAAGAATTGAGTTCAACTGCAACAACTGCTCCTGTACTGTAAATGGAACTAAACTACAATCACCGTAAAACCAACGAGAGACAAACTGATGCAGGTGATGAGATGTAAAATGATCTTTACTTTTTGGACTTTCTGTAATGGTAGATCTTGTAGGCCGCCAGAACCAAGGCCACAAAAGCAATGATGATGATGATGAAGACCAGAAAACCAATGACAGCTTTGTCATTGTCTGTAAAATGGTGACAGAAACATGTCATAGTGGTGGCATGTATGTTTAAGATACAATGAATTGAAAGGGATTGTGTACTGTCAAAGCAAAATGTGTCAAAATGACACAATTTGTGGCATAAATTAAAACCTCACATACAGCGAGTGGAAACAGATTCTGTGTTGGGGTCGCTGTAAAATCTTCCGTTGAAAGCAGTCACCTGAAAACACAAAAAATCACTTAATTTGTGTTCAAATACGATAATTAGAAGGATAAGGGAAAATGCAACATTTGTTCTGATTGGTCTAAAGTTTTTGCTACAGAAATACTTTGGGCAAGTATCTAACAGTACAACTTTAAAATGTTTAGATTACATGACAAAACACTCATATCAATTAGTCAATGTCAGGATTTTTAAAAATATGAGGGAAAATGCTTACATTGTTTATTAAATGTCTTCATATGATTTGTTTTCACACTGCATATGTGTGCATGTTTTTGATAGTCATCTTGTTGAGTTACTAAATGCCTGATTGGGCTACTTGTAATCTCTGAGATACAGCCATTTTCTTATCATATATATATGGTGTTTGGGCACATGAAATAAGTAGAAAGGTCTCATGTGCCCAAAGACTAAATATAGTATGATCAGGAAAACCCATGATTCAGCCAAACGGTTTGACCGATTTTGAGCCCAGAGAACACTTGCACCAAAGAAAATTCATAATTTGAGTTGCAGGAACATATGAAGGAATAAAGTTATAATCAGATTGTGAAACCAAAAATTAGGATTACACAAACCTTTACTTTGTATTCCGTTGAGTAGCTTAGATCTTCGAATTCAAAATCGCATTTATTGTTTGTCAGCTCCTTCTGAGTGATACCATCATAAAGAAGATGTGCAGTGAAGGATCTCGGAGGTCCGTTAAACTTGACATCTCCATAATTACAGGTTACTGTTATCACGTTATTCTCTGGAACTTTCAACGTCAGTGTATTTATTTTCTCTGGTGCTGTAAGAGAGTGAAGAAAAACAAAACATTTTCATTTAGATACAACACTTTATGCTTTCCCACACTTACAATGACATTTTATTTTGCTATAACAGGAGTTTAAACACTGATTAGCATTATTAGTGTGTTGCTGTATTGATTGTCCTGGTTGTCAGAAATAATATAAAAACAAAATGTGAAAAGCAAAATAAATTTAATTTGCATTGAAAAGTATTCAAAGTAAACTCAAAGTAAAAAAAGATCAGCAAATTACTTATTATTCTATATTTTTATAAGTTATTAAATGATGAACAATGACAGCTTTTAAAGTAACTATCTGTAACTTTTAAATGTTTCTGAGACTGTCATTTTGTCATCTGATGATCATAAATGAGCTGTAACAGCAAGTGAGACTACAGTGAACAGAATTCTATTTTTATATAGTTTTTGAAGTCACAAAATGATTTACGGCAGGTAGACTGGCTCTACGGTAACACATTGTGATGGGTCACAGATTTCGGTATGACTCAGAAAAAGCCTGTGTTAGTGAGTATCCAGAAAACTAAAAGGTAGCAGGAGATTTCTTTATATAGGCTTAATTGTATTTTACTTTAGTTGTAGACGTTATCTGCTGTGGTATTTTATTCATAAAATAACTTTACAATGTGCAATGTGGTTGTGAGTCAGTAGCCAACTATTTAGTGCCCGGTTTTAATTTATTTTCAGTCTGTGTTTGTGTCAGAGGTGTCAAAAGTATTCACATTCATTACTCAAGTAGAAGTATAGATACTAGGGTTTGAAAAGACTTTTGTAGAAGTTGAAGTATCAACTCAAGCTTTTTACTTAAGTAAAAGTGTAAAAGTACTGGTTTCAAAACTACTTAAAGTATAAAAGTAAAAGTAATGTAAGGCAGAGATCTTCAACAGGGGGTCCTCAGAGTCATTGCAGGGGGCCCTCCGAATTATTGTACATTTTTGAGTCTTTAAAAAAAATAAAAAATAAAATGCCTTAACATAATTCCAACATATTATTAGCAAATATAAATTCCCACTGATGATAGGCTTACTGGCCTATAGGTAAGGTAGTCACTAAGATATCAGCCCACAGATACAGTTAATCCTAGATTTACTGTGCCACATACAGTATGTCACATACAGTATGTAACATTAAAATATGATTTATAAAATCATGCCAACAATTAATATTTTAATAGCTTATGAAAAAAGGTATGTAAGAAGGCTTTAGGTTACCCTAACAGTTATTGTAGGCCCAGTTTAATATGCAACTTAATTTCATACAATATGTAGTAGGGGGTCCGTGCTACATCTCACTTTAAGTTAAGGGATCCTTGGCTTAAAAAACGTTCAAGACCCCTGATCAAGTGGGGGAAATACCATTAAGGACAACAGCTTAACTCTAAAACGCGGGGACAAAATCATATGACTATAATAATGTTACAGTATATTAAAATCATACCTGCAAACTCAGAAGGGCTGAAAAAGGTGACACGTAGGCTACATCTCTTCTGTGTTTTTCAGACAACGGCAGCTACAGTCTGGTGTCAGACTCCTCTCCAGTGAAATATAGACACACTTTTACACCGTTTAGCTCTCAGCATTTGATCATGTTTACTCCATCTTCTAGCTAACGCTAGGCTAACCTGCTTCCAACTCTAGTGTTGACTAGCGTCCCGTGCGGCGATGTTCAGTTCCCTCTAACGTCCGTTTTCGGAGCATCGCGCAGGCACCTAAAGCACCGAAATCCGTGTTGCTATTCGGTCCGGTAGATAACAGTCGATAAGGCACCGGTGGCGTATTAGCACCGGGTCTGTACAGGTGTGATGGATCGCGTACAAACCAATAGGGTATCGGAATAGCTATGTTTATACTTCTCATCCAACCACAATCAAATTCACTCTCTCCGGATGGAGCGATTTGGATAGGGTTTTTGTGTGTGTGTTTTTTTGAACGATGACTGACGAGCTGGAATGAAAACAAGCCGAACTGAAATATGAGTAACGAGGCTATTTTTAAAATGTAGGGAGTAGAAAGTACAGATAATTGCGTGAAAATGTAAGGAGTAGAAGTAAAAAGTATGCTGTAAAATAATTACTCCAGTAAAGTATAGATACCCAAAATTTCTACTTAAGTAAGGTAACGAAGTATTTGTACTTCGTTACTTGACACCTCTGGTTTGTGTTGGCCCACCTTTTTTTCATTTCCTTTGTCCTCCTGTACTTGTGTAAAGTGTCCTTGGGTTTCATGAAATGCGCTTTATAAATCTAAGTTATCAATATTATTATTACTTTAGTTGCTACAATAAGCTCTTAATGATTTGGCTCATGACAGTGATACCTGGTTTAGCTCACAATACATCCAAAGTAGGCTAAGTTACCGTATGCAACACTTGAAATTCAACGATGCTTAAAACACTTCTCTGTTTGTCCAAAGCGGCCGCTAACACAAACTGAAAGTTACAAATAGCCACTTTAAATTCTACTTTTTAGTTCAATTTAAACCAAACTCACATTGCCCGACCTATCTCCACAGGGCATTTCTTTAAACCAATCACAATCGCCTTGGGCAGCGCTAAGCCCTGGACGCAGCAATGGCTCTGCAAAAATGTTTCGGGAAGGCACTTGTTTTGGTGGAACATTTGCACCTAGCAAAAGAAAACTCCACATACAATATTAAATTAAGTTAACGGTTCACACAATACAGTACAACTGGAACAATTTAAATTAGCTGGATGTGTAATTTGCTCCTACTAATTCCTGATATTGGGCACGATGTCAGACTTATCCTGGAAATGTACTTCACACATAGAACAATTGAGTCATTTTTACAATGAAGCTATGGACATGAAAAGGAAACTGTAGGTGTTAAAGCAGGAAACAATATAATTATAAGAAGAACAAGTATTTAAATTCTTGTGTTTTTTAAATTCATCAGTCAGGTCAGAACTGAATGAAGCTGGTAGATTTCTCACCTAGTAAAAGAGAATAACACGGACAATAACCACTGTACTTCAAGATTGGAGCTACATTGACATTTATTCATTATTCATTATAATGACTTGAAGAGCAATGTTCCTACATTGTAGGCCTCCATGAGGTGTATTGATATCAAGGAATAATTATCAGCATTTTAACGCCATCTGTTAAATAAAAGACTAAATAAATAAACAATAGGATCAATTACATAATTTATATAATGATGATGAATAGAACAAATAACATCTAAAATTAAAATTACTATAATTTCCTTGAATAATAATTAAATAAATGATTATAGTAAATCTTGGATTAATGTTCCAAATTCAAATCTCATTTAGTATCTACATTTCTTGTACAGGAGCTTTTCGAATCACAGCGCCTCACAGACTGAAACTGTTCTAACGCTATATGATGTTAAAACGGTGTTTCATAAAAATGTTTACTTTACACACAGTTGTCCGATCTGGATATTTAACAATATGTAAAAAACACAACCTTAGTCAACCTGTTGACTGTCAGTGGTGGAACAAAAAGGGCACCAGCTGCATGCAGTGGGGGCACCAGAAGGGCACCTGAAATAAACATTTTTAGACACTTACTTCCACTCGCAGTCTTCTGTCTAACTGTCTGAGGGTTGAAATCTTCCTTGTTGTTGTATTTGGGTTGGACTTTACAGGTATAATCTTTGAATGGTTCCAGTCCAGTAATATCACATGTTCCTCCTGATGGTAGTTTTTTAGCTGCAACATAGTTTCATTAGCAACAAGTAGTAACATTAATAACAAGACAAGAAAGACAACTTTCCCATTTAGTGACAATAAAATGGAAATGAAATTAAACAAAATCAATCAACCCCCCGCTTTGGGACTAATAAAGGATCTTAAGATAACAACCAGGTGCTAATCATTTACCATATAGCAATTTTTAGCTGTTAACATTTGTTGACCTTGTTTACTTCTTATGGAAACAAGGACATCAAACTCTAACAATCCAATGTTATTTATGTATCATATTTCATGTCATGTCACATCTTCACCAATCTCAGGTTATCTACACCTAGCATCACTTAGCATGCTAAAGAGTTAGCATGTAGCACAGTGGATGATTCAATTGTCCACAGTATATTTCATTATTTAGGTTAACTGACCAGTAAATAATCTCCAAAAGTGCATTACTGCAAAGTTATTTTAAATAACTGTACTCACTTGTAGGTCTGTGTTTATGATCTGAGTCAGTAGGAGTACAACTGCAGTCGTAAGAGAGCTTCTTTAGATTAGGAAGGACACCTTGACACTTGTTACTGGTCGTGTTCCATTCCAGATGAATGGAGGTATTGGTTGTAGTATTCTTTATGTAGTTTAATGTAAGATCTGTTGGAACACATCATAAATCTGTAACACTGAATTGAGGAACTGGAGCAGTTATCTTTATCTTTTGCACTGAGGTAAAATGAATATTAGCATACCACAGTTAACCCTGAAGTTGAAAGGAGTTGTGTTGTTAATGGTGACGTGGTTTTCCTTGATCTGACCAGTACAGCTGTAGTCTGTGAAGGGCTCCAGCTCAGACAGTTCCTTGGTGTCATTGAGGTTTCCATTTTCTGAGGAGACACAAGGATGAAAGCATTTCTGCAATAACTGGCATTTCTATCTTGGTGCTAATGAGCACTTATCTTTTTTTTTAGATTCCAATGTGGACACTTTCAAGCAAATAAATACAAAAATAAATATGCTATTCAACTGACTCACAGAGTGCACAAAGTATTTCCTTGACTTCATCTTAGACCAAAAGACGATTGCGATTCAGTTTAAAGTAAAACTGGTTTTCATCGTCATTTTAATTAGTCTAACCACAGCTTGAACATCTAATGTGGCAAATTGCCTCTACCTATTCCCGTATAATTCCATTCATAATGTTGGTCATTTTTTTTTACTTCTATTCTTTCTACTTACCCTGACAGGTGTAATCAATGGTGAGATTACTGCAGTTTGGAGGTAATTTTGGTTTTATTGCAGGAAGATGATTTGAATCTGGCTGTTTTATTTCACTAGGATCTAAGAAATCTGTGAAAAAAGAAAGCAGCATTTACATTAAAGATGATGAAATAAGGTCTGCACCAAATGTAATTAAAAATACATGAGGACTCTGCTGTACATACCAACAGTGATGCTTCTGGTGAAGCCAAAGGAACCCGAACAGTTTCCTGAAGTGAAGGTTGTAGTCAAATTTGTGCAAATGTCATTGTAACCAGGTTTGATACAGAATGCTGTATTGTTTTTTCTGCATTTCTCAGCTGGAATATTATTTGATGAAAATAGAGAAGAGCTGATGTCCCAATCACTCTGGTAACAAACGTATCCAGGCATGCAGCTTACATCTGTAATGTCACCTTCACCTGAAAAACACAAGTTAAATGAAATCTGTCTGTCTCATTTCTTAAATTTAAAAGAAAGTAAGATGAAATTCAATAAATTATCTTTACTCACTTATTTGATTGGTCCGAGTTTTATTTTCAGTGCGGTTACAGGATGTTTCTTTGCCAGCACTATCAATAAATGACACATTATGCTCATATTCAGTACAGGGCTTCAGGTCTTTGATTTCATGTGTTGAGTTTTGAAAGAAGAAATGAACGGTGGATCTTTCTTCAGTCTTTGGACCGTCTTTTTCTTTAATGTTTATTGTGTAGTTGCCAGTGGTAGAGGTCATCATGTCAATCTGGAAGCCAAACTTGATGGCTTTGACAGTGTAAGAACCTGCACACAAAATCAACAGAGTTATAAACTACAGAACATCACAAGTTATCTTCTAGTTAATATAAACCACATGATGATCTTTGAATTTCAGACAGTTTCTCCATGTAGATGTTGAACATACTCCTTAGATTTCAAACACTCTGGACACTCCCTGTATAAATCTACTTTAATAGCTGGAGAGAAATACTGGACACCAATATAATTACTTAATTGTGTTTATTGAGATGAGTGTAAAGATGAAGTATATAAAGTATTATATCTTGAAAAATAATACTGATACTCACACTGTGGAGGGGCTGGTGTGGTGGCTGGAGAACACGTTCAAATGAGATTAGAAAAGGAAAACAACAAAATATTAATAAATGATGAAAAAACTTTAAAATACTCTTCCAAAGAAACTTGCAAGTGTCTGTATTTTTTATTTCTTGTAACCCACTCCTTAGCAGTGCTGGTGTTAGTAACTGTCGTCTATACTAACACTAATCACAGAACAAATGGAGAACTTGTAAAGGAGAAAATTCCAACCTTTGGTGACCAAAGGTGCTGTTGCTACTTGTCAATCCTTCCCCTCATTCATGTATGTCTTTGTTTTAACAAGAAAAGAAGAGGTAATAAGGCCATAGTAGCACTGCACAGAGCACATTTTTATAAATGCCTGATTTGAAAGACAAGTTTGACCACCTTAACTTTGATGACAAGTTTCTATAGCTTTCTCACTCAAACTCAGGACAGTTTATTTCTATAAAGCCAGGATCAGTGGATAAGACGGAACAACGTTTTTTCAAATTCTCCAGAGAATGTCATGTTCAATTTTAAAACTCTTTCTTGCAGGGCCAAATCATTATCAGGTAAAAAAAAGAGGAAAGCGACCATTTTCCTCTTTAGTTCGCCATGAGGCAGACCTGTACAACCTGGTTGCTATGGCAATGCAGCAAAAAGCTATTTTGCTATTTCAGAAGGCAAACCGCTGTTTCCTGCTTTGCAATGAAACCTAGAACAACCCTACACTTACTAAATTAGTTTTAGTTTGGACAGATCACAAGCCCTCTTCCATTATAGCCTTGTTCTTAGTGATTAGAAATGACAGCATCACCTAATATTGTTTAAAATAATAGTTAAGCTGTGTGCACTCAGTATGAACAAAAATAATTTACATGTTCATAAATTCATTGTTTTTGTAATTTTCCAAACTCTGTTTTCTGTTATTACATTACGTTCGTATCAAAACATGTAATAAAAAAAGGCTTGCGAATTGAGTTTTTGTAATTATATCCAGTATATCAGTGTGATATGCTTTTACTCTTTGAAGACCTTCTTCTGTTTTACTGATTACACACATTCTATAGATTATCTTCCTATCAATGTCCAGAAAATGTAATTACATTTAGAAAACCTATCTTCATCAGTCAATTTCTAAAGCACCTTATACGTAGAGATAATGCATGTATTAATGTATGGATGTCAACTAAGCTACAAATTATATGGAGGCAGATGTAGTTGTTGACTGCACAATCCTAGTAACAAATAATTAGTTCCTGAAATAGAAAATACTTTAGATACAAGGTGCTGAATGTAATATGTAATGTTCACTTACAGTGTTTAGGAATAAATGGTATATTTTTGTAATGCAGTGCTTATCAATAATTAATTGATTAAAATGAATATGAATGAAAAACAAATAATTTTCCTGCCAGCATAAAGCTTGATCCTAATGCAAAAGCTAATCCATATTTGTGTTTTAAATCAATTGTAGCCTTTATTTTGATTCTCTAAAATATGTTTTAAAATACCACTGACAGGTATTAATGATAATAACGTTTTTTCATCTTGTTCATCTTGTGAAGACATCTTGTGTTGCCTTCAAATAGTTTTATCACAAACTATAACAAATTTTCCAACTGTGTTACACTATTTCAAACACACAAAACAGTTGAATTTGTTAAACAGGCCACTTTAGAACCTAAATACTGCAAGTTAGTCAATTTTAAGTCGCGTGTAAGGCATGTTTTTATTCTGAAGACAATATCTTAATCATTGTTACCTCTGTCAAGGAAGTTATGTTTTCAGTTTGGTATGTTTGTCTGTCTGTCAGCAGCATTATGGAAAAACTACTTGCCCGATTTTCATTAAACTTGCTTGGTTGAAGGGTGTAGCATGGGCCAAGGAAGAAGCCATTACATTTTGAAGTTTATCCAAATCCCAGGGCAGATACACCAATTATTTTTTGCGTTAACAAAGAGATTGGCGGAGGTATGAGCCCTTCGAGTGCATTTTTAGTTTCTCAGATTTTAGAGTGGTGTGCTCAGATAAAAGTATTTTCAATTGTTTTGAGACTGTTGGAGCTTAACAAAGAAATGTTGAACTGGAAACTATACCGATCTAAAATAATGTAAGTACTTGTGATTGATTTTTGTAATATTCAAAAACAAAGTTTGAAGTACAATGTCTTTTTCTCATTTAAACAATAACCTGCTTACCAACCTTACCAACCATACCCTACAACAACAACTCATTAAGAAACTCCATCATCTATGCTGGCTATTGTTAATGTTTTATATCTTTTTTTTTGTTTTACATCTTGAAGACTCTTATTTAAAAACCAAAAAGCCCATACGTAGACGTTGAGGATGGTTACTTACAGTTGGCCAAAATGATGATCCCAGCACAGACCAGCAGGATCTTGAGACCACAAAGACCTGCCATTTCTAAGAGTTAGGGTCTGTACAGCCACACACCATACAGTATAGTCAGCACACAGGGTAATCATATATACTGTATATATATTCACATGACAAAAAGGAAGTTGTATTTTTTTTTTAAACTACTTCTGAAGTTAGATGCATTTTGCTGTCTGACTAGTTACCCACACCTTAAACCTCAACTCTGAGGTTCTGTGAGGCCGCTGTGAACAGGAAATCCTCTAGTATCTAAAACTCACATCTCTTTGTTTAAATATTTTAATATGTTCATGGTAATGTATTTGGCTTATGTTTCCAGCAGTACGGTTTAGTAGTCTATATGAGGCTTTAAGACACTTGCTCAGTGTACTTCTTTCAGACTCAGTTTCATGTCAAATTAGCAGACACAGTATATAAATAGTTGATGTTTAGTGATCTATGCTCCCATTTACTATATGAGGGGGGCAGAATATTAGAAACACCTCTCAATATTATGCAGTCCAGTGCACTGTAATTATGATATATAAAGTAATAAACATGGGCAAATGTCTCCATAACACTTTGAATGTAAGTTATTTTGACACCTATGTATTGTCTTTGAAAAAATCTGAATCTCTGTTTTGACAGCCTAGAACAGCGGTGTCAAACTCAGTTTCACTACGGGCCACACTGGAAAATAAGAATCACATCAAGGGCCAGACATGTTTAGTTTATTGACATGTTTTTATTTAATCAAAAAGTCAAACATCTTTGACTGTATTATTGCATGTCTCATATACCCTTCTCCCTTACAGCTTAGTTGACATAAAGCCCCCAAAAAGTAACTTAGCCATCAAAGAAAAAAGGTTGAAAAAAGCAGGGGAAAAAAGTTGGAAAATGCAGGAAAAACTAAGGCAAAAGTTGCAAAAACGTTGAAAAAAAGTGCCAAAAGCGTCAACAAAAGTGACAAAAACTTCAGAAAAAGCGACAAAAACTAGGTGGGCCAAAATTTATTATGAACCAAAATTCTTATGAGGGCCGGATCTAAATCTGCCAGGGTCCAGATTTGGCCCGCGGGCCTTGAGTTTGACACATGTGGCCTAGAAAGAGTTGTAGAAGCTTTAACAAAAGATGTTTTACTTCTTCTGTTTACCTTAGTCACTGACACCAACAGATTTCCTTCTTGGCTCAACTTAAAGGGATAGTTTGGATATTTTGGATATTTTGAAGTGGGGATGTAGGCACTTATCCACAGTCAGTGTATTACCTACAGTATATTGTGGCTGGCACGCTCCCAGTTTGGAGAAGCAGACAGGAGTAAAAACACTGCTAAGCAATACTGCTTTTGACAGGTGTTGCAGCAAAATGTATTTTAGATATAGGAGCACCTAAAAAAAAATCAATATCTGTTGTGTACGCTATATTTAGAATATTTTCACCATTTTACCTTGCCATTGTATACTGTACATCTATGCTCTCTTCAAAGCCACCAGACTCCTTTGACAGAAACCATAATTTACCTCGCAGAACACGGGAGTTGCTGGTCTACTGCTGCCTCAATCAGTTAGTTTGTTTGTGTTATTGTGTGACTTTGGTGAATCCAAACTAACCCTTTAGAACACCAGTAATACACTGATTATGGATAAATACCTCATAAAACCCCACTTCAAATATCCAAACTATCCCTTTAAGCAAGGTATCTTTTTAAATCACAATGAAGACATAAAAAAAAAAAAAAAAAAAATCAAAGTCAAAACACATAGTTCTCCATCGTAGTCCAGTGGCTGCATTTGACCCACCAGAAAGTTAGTCTATGTGGACAAAATAGTGTAACAGTTAATGTTGCTGTGTAAGTTTGCAGTGTAGTTGTCTTGTTAAGTAACAAATATGTTGAAGAGATAGCAGATCCTTACCTTGTGTTGCCGTCCAGGTCATTAGCAAATCACAGCGTGCCTACCTAACTCAGTTGAGATACCAAAGAGAAAAGTCACGCATAGAGAGAACAGTTTATATATATGTTATGGTATCTTTTATGAAAAGTATATCAAGGAGTTGTACTGAAAAAAAAAAAAAAAAGCAGCAATGGGACTCATTTTGTTTTACTGTACATAGCGAAGAAGTTTCAATAGATTTAATACTGTAGGGGTTTAGTAACCCTTTATTCATTTGGAGGAAGGAAACAGTGGTATCTATGGATTTTATTTTTTTTTTAATACAGTGAATAGGTTTACACCAGCACTGACTACCACTGGTTTACTTAATGACAATGACACCACATGAAAGGTATAGTATGTAAACATTGATCAATAACGCTTTATTTCAGTGTCTTATCAATTCTCTTTTAACATTATCAAATAGCCTGATAACCGCTCGTATAAATTATTGTATGTTTCTCATGTTTTGTTTTTTAAAGAATTGACAACCAATACCATTAAAATGTGTTCTAAAAAAATATCAAAGCTTATAGATGCAAGAAAGTGTGAGTTATTTAGTTTTTAGTCAACAGAATATTTTTATAGTTCATAGTAGTTCTTTGTCTGAGACTTGCAGATACAGTGTTTGCAGTTTTTGTTTGCAATTGTACATCTTGTAATGCCCTTTTACAACAACAAAAAGTTAATAATATTGAACCAAATGTATATATCATGCTTTTATCTGTCGCCTTGTTAAGAACATGCATTATGTGATGTCATGTTTTGGGTTTTCTTTTTTTTAAATCCTCAATTGGAGGAGGTTTATAACAGTGCTAAGTCACTTTACGGATTATGGCCATTTCTTGTGTAGTGAGTGTTTTTTTTTTTTTTTTGTCTTTATGTAACATATGTCAGTGCTTTCTTGTGTCCCAGCCTTTTACCTCTGCTCAGTTTACTTTTCCACATGTCCTCTGAAGTTGGTATTAAAGTGTTCAGGTTTTCCTGGAAAGTCAAATATTGCAAATACTATTTATTGTTTTGGTAGTTTGGTTGTTTTTCTCAACATTTCATGTCAACTTAAAGATCCTCATCACAAACGCCTTGTATGCTAAATACAATAAAGCTTTTAAATTCTGTTTGGACATTAGAGTAAGTGCTTGGAATTTGGCCCCTTTAACAGGTTTCACTGAGGTTCACATCTCTTCACTTGATTGCCAAGAAATGCAGTAATAAAACAGGACGCGCTGTAATATTTATACAATGCCAAACGTTACCAAGGCTGGCCAGTATGATTTAGTTGCATTACAGCAGTTTCACACCTGCAGTTCTGGACAAGTTGGGTTATTTGTAAGGAAGGACTAAACTTCAGAGGTTAGAATGAGCTTGTGTCTCTTTTCACAAACAGAGTGTTAACATCACTGGAAAAAGGGGGACATGTTTCGTGTTACCTGAACTTACAGCAAGACTTGGGGACGTTTTACTTTGATCGACAACTTGCAAATGATACCAGCTTAATGGTAATACTGTATATTCATATAACTTGTGATAAACAACATAATCCAGACTAATACTAGAACAAACATCAGAGGTTTTGTCTGGATGCCATTAGTTCCACCCTGCTGTGACTTTTTATTGTACAAGTTCATGTGATATGCAGTATTTTCCAGTAATAGAAGGCCATCTAAACATATATACATAGTAAATATGATATGTGATATGTCCTGACTTGTTGGAACTTGAGGATGGCCTGAATGCACAATTTAACCACTCACAGCACAATGGAATACAGGATTCTAGTAGCTTCCATATTTAGGCAAAAGGTCATCTGCATGTGAAGAAAAACTCAGACCATCTTGTATAGAACTTTACACTTGGTTGTCATTTGAATAATTTCCATGTTGTTTATTGGTGCAGTTGATCTTGAAAAAATCTTTATTATTTCTTCAGACAAAAAAAGAAGGAAATATTAGTTGTGATGCTTTACAGTGAAAAGTTCAATAGTATTTCATTTTTGGGTACCTAGTACCAAGCAGAGGCCAGTCTGTAATCCAATGTTAAGTTTTATTATGATAGGTTATAATAAGTCATACAAATATGAAAACAGCAGCTGTAAAAAAGACAAAAACACCACCTATAGCATTCATTGCCTGCAGGTGCCAAAGGTATGAACATTTAGCAGCAAGTGCTTTCTTTTCTGAGGTGACATCTGCAGGACTTAATAACTGCTGCTATTACTTTCTTTTTCTTAAGGTGGTGTTGTTTGGCAAGGGTACACCTGGTCAGAAAAATATAAATGGACACTATGACCTGATCTCAACAGGACAATAAAACACAGGTTATGATAATATAAAAGCTGTAAATGATGAAGCGTGATTTTAAAATAAAGCCATTTTAAGATTATACTGTTTGATAAACTGTTCATAGCTTAACAACTATTAGCCCTAAATGCTTGGTTTGCAAGATGATCAAAGACCCCTTTATGGTCGCGAACTAAAACTTGTAATGTATGTAACATTGTATTATTATAACTTTTCTCCCATCTCATGTCATTGAGATTCAAATTTGAATGAGAGAAGAACAGTGCCACTAAGTGCACATTAAACAGTAGAAAAAAGTATGTATTATCCAACAAAATAAGCACATAAAACAACATTTTTGAGCTCTGTCAAGCAAGGCATTATCAGTCTAAACATATTACTGCCTAGAATAAAAGGCCTACTTTATACAGAAAAACATATAGGAGTAAATGATGATTTGTTTCGCTGCTCCATCGGGTCTTTCTTCATCAGAGTGTGTCCTTATGACGGTATTTATATCGAGGTACATTAACATAAACTACAGCAGCAAAAAAAAAATAGTGCAACTTATTGTTTGGTATTAAACTACAGTGCATTTTATAGATAAACTATACAAACATGTTGTAGTTATGAAGAAAAAATGTCATGCTATAAGATTTCCTAATGGATTATCTTTCAATCGATAAGTACTGCATTATAACAGGTGATGCAATAACCTAACTAAAACATAAGTAATAATTAAAAAAGGTAAAAGTCCACTCACTTTCTGTAGGTTCAAGCATCACATCCCCTCTCACATCACTGTAGAGAAAAAAAGTGAAGAGTGGCTTCATAGAAAATAAATTTGTAGAGAATATAACATAATATACTATGTAATGGGCTATTAAAAGTATATAACATACAGTAAACTATGAACATATTTCATTTGTTATTGCCCTGATTAAAGAATTGAGTTCAACTGCAACAACTGCTCTACTGTAAATGGAACTAAACTACAATCACCGTAAAACAAACAAGAGACAAACTGATGCAGGTGATGAGATGTAAAATGATCTTTACTTTTTGGACTTTCTGTAATGGTAGATCTTGTAGGCCACCAGAACCAAGGCCACAAAAGCAATGATGATGATGATGAAGACCAGAAAACCAATGACAGCTTTGTCATTGTCTGTAAAATGGTGACAGAAACATGTCATAGTGGTGGCATGTATGTTTAAGATACAATGAATTGAAAGGGATTCTGTACTGTCAAAGCAAAATGTGTCAAAATGACACAATTTGTGGCATAAATTAAAACCTCACATACAGCGAGTGGAAACAGATTCTGTGTTGGGGTCGCTGTGAAAATGTCCGTTGAAAGCAGTCACCTGAAAACACAAAAAAAACACTTAATTTGTGCTCAAATACAATAATTAGAAGGATAAGGGAAAATGCCACAATATTTGTTCTGATTGGTCTAAAGTTTTTGCTACAGAAATACTCTGGGCAAGTATCTAACAGTACAACTTTAAAATGTTTAGATTACATGACAAAACACTCATATCAATAGTCAATGTCAGGATTTTTAAAAATATGAGGGAAAACGCTTATATTGTGTTTATTAAATGTCTTCATATGATTTGTTTTCACACTGCATATGTGTGCATGTTTTTGATAGTCATCTTGTTGAGTTACTAAATGTCTGATTGTGCTGCTTGTAGTCTCTGAGATACAGCCATTTTCTTTTATCATACTATATATGGTGTTTTGGCACATGAAATAAGTAGAAAGGTCTCATGTGCCTAAAGACTAAATATAGTATGATCAGGAAAACCCACGTTTTAGCCAAATGGTTTGACCGATTTTGAGCCCAGAGATTGTGAAACCAAAAATCAGGATTACACAAACCTCCACTTCGTATTTTGTTGAGTAGCTTAGATCTTTGAATTCAAAATTGCATGTTTTGTTTTCCAGCTTCTTCTTAGTGACACCAGCATAAAGGAGACTTGCAGTGAATTTTTTCTCATGTCCGTTAAAACGTTTACTATAATTACAGGTTACTCTTATCACGTTATGCTCTGGACTGTCTTTCACCGTCAGTTCAGCTATATTATCTGGTTCTGTAAGAGAGTGAAGAAAAACAAAACATTTTCATTTAGATACAACACTTTATGATTTCCCACACTTAAATTGACATTTTATTTTTGCTTTAACAGCAGTTTAAACACTGATTAGCATTGTTAGTGTGTTGCTGTATTGGTTGTCCTGGTTGTCAGAAGTAATATAAAAACAAAATGTGCAAAGCAAAAAATAATTAAATTTGCATTGAAAACTATTCATTATACACTCAAAGTAAAAAAGAGATCAGCCAATTACTTATTAGTCAGTATTTTTATACATTGTTAAATGATGAATGATAACAGATTTAAAAGTAACTAAATTTAACTTTTAAATGTTTCTGAAACTATGTCATTTTGTCATCTGATGATCATAAATGACCTGTAACAGCAAGCGAGACTAAAAGTAAACATAATTATATTTTTATGTAGTTTTTATTAATGCCTCTGCCCAGGTCTGATTTACCCCGTGAAGTCACAAAATGATTTACGGCAGGTAGACTGGCTCTACAGGAACACATTGTGATGGGTCACAGATTTTGGTATGACTCCAAAAAAGCCTGTGTTAGTGAGTATCCAGCAAGCTAAAAGGTAACAGGTTTTATTTATTTAGGCCTAATTGTATTTTACTTTAATTGTAGAAGTTATCTGCTGTAGTCATGTCTGATACTGGGGCAGGACCATCACAGAAAGAGGGAAGTTAAACAAAGAACAAATAAAAGCTGAAAGGGAAAGTGACAGAGCACAGACCCCAAATTGGCCCTCAGGTATGTAATATGTCTATTTCATTCATAAAATAACTTTACAATGCGCAATGTGGTTGTGAGTCAGTAGCTGACATTAAATTACGTTCCCCTTCTATTAGCTCACTTTTTTTTTTTCAGTCGGTGTTTGTGTTGGCCCACTATTTTTCTTTTCCCTTGTCCTCCTGTACTTGTGTAAAGCTCCTTGGGTTTCATGAAATGCGCTTTATAAATAAATATAGTTATTAATATTATTATTAGGCCTACTTAGTTGCTATAACAAACTCTTAACGCTTTGGCTCGTTACAGTGACCCCTGGTTTAGCTCACCATAGGCCTACATCCAAAGTAGGCTAAGTAACCGTATGCAACACTTGAAATGCAACGATGCTTAAAAAACTTCTGCTTTTGTCCAAAGCGGCTGCTAGAATCAACACAAACTGAAAGTTATAAATAGCCACTTTAAAGTCTACTTTTTAGTTCCAGTTTAACCAATCTCGCGTTGCCTGACCTATCTCCACAGCCCTGTGGATTAAGATCTGGCTACACCACACACACATTCTGGGATAGGAGAAAGAAACGCTGCGAGTTGTTGGGCATTTCTCAATCAAAATTGACTTGGGCAGCGCTAAGCCCTGGACGCAGCAATGGTGGCTCTGCAAAATAGTGTCGGGAAGGAACTTTTTTTTGGTGGAACATTTGCACCTAGCGAAAGAAAACTCCACATACAATATTAAATGAAGTTAACTATTCACACAATACAATCCTATAGTGCCTGACAACTTACAATGAAGCTATGAACATGAAAAGGAAACAGTAGGTATTAAAGCAGGACACAATATAATTATAAGATTACATGTAGACACAAAAGTAAATCGAAGAACAAGTATTTAAAAAAAAATAATTTCAAAGTTTGTTTTTTAAATTCATCAGTCAGATCAGAACTGAATGAAGCTGGTAGATTTCTCGGCTAGTAAAAGAGAATAACACTGACAATAACCACTGTACTACACTGACATTTATTCATTATTCATTATAATGACTTGAAGAGCAATGTTCCTATATTGTAGGCCTCCATGAGCTGTATTGGTATCAAGGAATAATTATCAGCATTTAACGCCTTCTGTTAAATAAAAGACTGAATAAATAAACAATCAGATAAATTACATAATTTATATAATGATAATGAATAGAACAAATAACATCTACAATTAAAATTACTATAATTATCTTAAATACTAATTAAATAAATGATTATGGTAAATCTTGGATTAATGTTCCAAATTCAAATCTCATTTAGTATCTACATGTCTTGTACAGGAGCTTTTTGAGTCACAGCGCCTCACAGACTGAAACTGTTCTAACGCTATATGATGTTAAAACGGTGTTTCATAAAAATGTTTACTTTACACACAGTTGTCCGATCTGGATATTTAACAATATGTGAAAAATACAACCTTAGTCAACCTGTTGACTGTCAGTGGTGGAACAAAAAGGGCACCAGCTGCATGCATGCAGAAGGGCACCTGAAATAAACATTTTTAGACACTTACTTCCAATCGCAGTCTTCTGTCTAACTGTCTGAGATTTGGAAACGTCCTTGTTGTTGTTGTATTTGGGTTGGACTTTACAGGTATAATCTTTGAATGGTTCCAGTCCAGTAATATCACATGTTCCTCCTGGTGGTAGTTTGTTAGCTGGAACAGCAACATAGTTTCATTAGTAACAATTAATAACATTAATAACAAGACAACAAAGACAACTTTCCCATTTAGTGACAAGAAAATGGAAATGAAATGAAACAAAATCAATCAATCAATCAATCAATCAATCCCCCCCGCTGTGGGACTAATAAAGGATCTTAAGATGACAACCAGGTGCTAATCATTTACCATGCAACAATTTTTAGCTGTAAACGTTTGTTGACCTTGTTTACTTCTTATGGAAACAAGGATATTAAACTCTGACAATCCAATGTTATTTATGTATCATATTTCATGTCATGTCACATCTTCACCAATCTCAGGTTATCTACACCTAGCATTACTTAGCATGCTAAAGTGTTAGCATGTAGCATAATGGATGATTCAAATGTCCACAGTATATTTCATTATTTAGATTAACTGAGTAGTAAATAATCTCCAAAAGTACATTACTGCAAAGCTATTTTAAATAACTGTACTTACTTGTAGGTCTGTGTTTCTGATTTGATTCAGTAGGAGTACAACTGCAGTCATAAGAAAGCTTCTGAAGCTTATCATCTTGACAATTGTTACTGGTTGTGCTCCATTCCAGATGAATGGAGGTATTGGTTGCATTATTCTTTATGTAGTTTAATGTAAGATCTGTTGGAACACATCATAAATCTTTAACACTGAACTGAGGATCTGGAGCAGTTATCTTTATTTTTTGTATCATTGCACCGAGGTAAAATGAATATTAGCATACCACAGTCAACCCTGAAGTTGAAAGGAGTTAGATTTTTAATGGTGACGTTGTTTTCCTTGATCTGACCAGTACAGCTGTAGTCTGTGAAGGGCTCCAGCTCAGACAGTTCCTTGGTGTCACTGGGTTTTCCATTTTCTGAGGAGACACAAGGATGACAGCATTTCTTCAATAACTGGCATTTCTATCTTGGTGCTAATGAGCACTTATCTTTTGTTTTTTGATTCCAATGTGGACACTTTCAAGCAAATAAATACAAAAATAAATATGCTATTCAACTGACTCATAGAGTGCACAAAGTATTTCCTTGACTTCCTCTTACACCAAAGACAATTGCGATTCAGTTTAAAGTAAAACTGGTTTTCATCGTCATTTTTATTAGTCTAACCACAGCTTGAACATCTAATGTGGCAAATTGCCTCTACCTATTCCCGTATAATTCCATTCATAATGTTGGTCATTTTTTTTTACTTCTAGTCTTTCTACTTACCCTGACAGGTGTAATCAATGGTGAGATTACTGCAGTTTGGAGGTAATTTTGGTTTTATTGCAGGAAGATGATTTGGATCTGGCTGTTTTATTTCCCTAGGATCTAAGAAATCTGTGAAACAAGAAAGCAGCGATATATATATACATTAAACATGATGAAATAAGGTCTGAACGACATGTAATTCAAAATACATGAGGACTCTACTGTACATACCAACAGTGATGTTAAAGGAATCCGAACAGTTTCCTGAAGTGAAGGTTGTAGTCAAATTTCTGCAAATGTTATCAGGTTTGATACAGAACACTTTACTGTCATGGTTGCATTTCTTAGGTGGAATATTATTTGATGGAATTAGAGAAGAGCTGATGTCCCAATCACTCCGGTAACAAACGTATCCAGGCATGCAGCTTTCAACTCTAATGTCACCTTCACCTGAAAAACACAAGTTAAATGAAATCTGTCTGTCTCATATCTTAAATTTAAAAGAAAGTAAGATGAAATTCAGAAGTATAAATTATCTTTACTCACTTATTCCATTTGTCCGAGTTTTATTTTCAGTGCTGTTACAGGATGTTTCTTTGCCAGCACTATCAATAAATGTCACATTAAGCTCATATTCAGTACAGGGCTTCAGGTCTTTGATTTCATGTGTTGAGTTTTTATTGGGAGAATGAACGGTTTCTTCAGTCTTTGGTCGTCCCTTTTCTTTAATGTTTATTGTGTAGTTGCCAGTGGTAGAGGTCATCATGTCAATCTGGAAGCCAAACTTGATGGCTTTGACAATGTAAGAACCTGCACACAAAATCAACAGAGTTATAAACTACAGAACATCACTAAGTTATCTTCTAGTTAATATAAACCACATGATGATCTTTGAATCTCAGACAGTTTCTCCATGTAGATGTTGAACCTACTCCTTAGATTTCAAACACTCTGGACACTCCCTGTATGAATCTACTTATTAGCTGGAGAGAAATACTGGACACCAATATAATTACTTAATTGTGTTTATTGAGATGACTGTAAAGATTAAGTATATAAAGTATTATATCTTGAAAAATAATATTGATACTCACACTGTGGAGGGGCTGGTGTGGTGGCTGGAGAACAAGTTCAAATGAGATTAGAAAAGGAAAACAACAAAATATTAATATATGATGAAAAAAACTTTAAAATACTCTTCCAAAGAAACTTGCAAGTGCCTTTATTTTTTTATTTCTTGTAACCCACTCATTAGCAGTGCTAGTGTTAGGAACTGTCGTCTATACTAACAGTCTAATCACAGAACAAATGGAGAACTTGTAAAGGAGAAAATTCCAACCTTTTGTGACAGTCACTGTGGTGTTGGACATGGTGCTTGGAGGTAAAGTCTGGGATTGAGTGGTGTTTGCCTGAGAGTCTAATGTCTTGCTGGGTGTAGTTGAGGGTGTGGTTGAGGGTGTGGTTGAGGGTGAAGGTGAGGGTGAGGTGCTTGAAGGAGGAGGAGGAGTGGCTGTGAGATGGAAAGAAAGCTGGAGGTCACCTTGAAGTAGAAATACTTTAGTGCCAATAGTCTTACCTGATATAATGTATATATAGTGTCAGCAATACTACGCTGGATGCAACGCTGATGTTTCCAATAAAACTGTAACCTGAGGCTAAATACTACCAGACACGCTAGTTGTGATGAGTGCTTGAATTGAGGAGTTTGAGGTGAGGGTTTGCGGGGTGAGTGGAAGTTTGTGGGCAGCTGTTGGGGCGTCTGAAGACATGACAGTAGTTGTTGTCATGGTGCGGGGAGTTCAGGTGGTGACCAATAAGCTGGTTACTGAAAGTAAAGTGGAATTTGGGTGGTGCGTGGAGGTGAGAGTGCTGAAACACGTGTTCCAAAAAAACAAAAATCAGGCCAAACACAATATCACAATGCTAATTCCTACTTCATCAAGGGTGCTACATGTAAATGATGATGACCACATAAATCCTGTTTCTTTTTGTTACAAAGGTGCTGTTGCTACATGTCAATCCTTCCCCTCATTTATAAATGTCTTTGTTTTAACAAGAAAAGAGGAGGTAATAAGGCCATAGTAGCACTGCACAGAGCACATTTATATTCAGAGAAGGAAAGGCAGTATCAGCTGAACGTCCTCAGTAGTACTCTGCAGCTAGAATAGTGGAAATGGAGTTGGAGTAAGCATTACCTGTAGCGGTGCATCAACCTACCTAGCTTAGCTTCTTCACAGAGTCAATACATTTACTATTATTAAACCAGAGTTGATGAGGACAGCCTGATTTGAAAGACAAGTTTGACCACCTTAACTTTGATGACAAGTTTCTATAGTTTTCTCACTCAAACTCAGGACAGTTTATTTCTATAAAGCCAGGATCAGCGGATAAGACAGAAACACGTTTTTTCAAATTTTCCAGGGAATGTCACGTTCAATTTTTTCCATCCTATGCCTGTTCAGATACAGTATAACTTGACAAACAACCTGTAGAGTAACATCAGTATAGACATCTGGCTTGTTCTTAACTCACTTTGCATACACTTAAGACATGGAAGCAAAAAAAAGTGAATCCATTGCATTGGGTGAGCAAGCAAGGGATCATTGTATATGACTTAATCAATATAATATGCACAAACACTATGTACCCTCATTGGGATATTTTTCCATAATTGGAGGGTGTAATTTTAGGCGCTCAAAAGTATAAATTCTATAAACCCAAAAGGAAAAGGGCCCTTTCCTCACCATGCACTATATGAATGTCACACTATTTCCTGCATTGGACTTATGAAAAATATAAATTAAAATCACCATGCAGATTAGTTGCACACCATATACATAAGTGTTTAATACTGCTTTGGCAAAGTAAAATGTTCTGAAATGAGCACAAACTACAGTAGAGGGCAATATACATGTTTTATACATTCCTACAGTGACTGTCTTTAGGTAAGGATAACTGTGGCCCCACATTCCTCCACCAAAGGATTGCTAAGTGTTAGGTTTCCACATGTAGTTAACTTTGGAATTGTTAATTGACGTCTGCAATTAAAACCTTGGGTGAGCCAGGTCACTAATATGGAGGCCAATGTCAACCAAACTACTTAATAAGAGTGAGAAAATATATGTATGTCACTCATTGTGCACAGAGCACATTATTTCAATCTGAAGAGCAAATTCATTCCATGATTTTCTGCTGGATCTGGAGCTGCTACATCCATGAAGAGATGGGACAGTGAGAGAGAGTGAGAGGTAGAGGAGGCTGAGGTGAAGGTATTGCACAAGCACAGCCACTTAATTAGAATTAACCTTTGTATTCATTATAATAGCAATTTAATGTTATATTTATGTATTGCCACTCACCTGTTCTATTTCCAGCTGTTGTTTGATTTGCTGGTTTTACACCTTGATCTCCACCTTGGCCTGTAAATAGAGAAAATGTGTAAATCATTGTAGCTTTTTGTCACAAAAGAGTACAGTGTAGTGCGTAGAATATGCAGATAAAGAAAAAAGAAACAAAAAACATCATCACACTATGATTTTTGTGTGTGTGTTCTTTATGTAAAGTGCTCACTTTATCGGACAGATAAAACTCTTTCTTGCAGGGCCAAAGCGTTATCAGGTCAAAAAAGAGGAAAGCGACCATTTTCCTCTTTAGTTTGCCATGAGGCAGAGCTGTACAACCTGGTTGCTATGGCAATGCAGCAAAGAGCTATTTTGCTATTTCAGAAGGCAAACCGCTGTTTCCTGCTTTGCAATGAAACCTAGAACAACCCTACACTTACTAAATTAGTTTTAGTTTGGACAGATCACAAGCCCTCTTCCATTATAGCCTTGTTCTTAGTGATTAGAAATGACAGCATCACCTATTATTGTTTAAAATAATAATTAAGCTGTGTGCACTCAGTATGAACAAAAATAATTTACATGTTCATAAATTCATTGTTTTTGTTATTTTCAAACTCTGTTTTCTGTTATTACATTACGTTCATATCAAAACATGTAATAAAAAAAGGCTTGCGAATTGAGTTTTTGTAATTATATCCAGTATATAAGTGTGATATGCTTTTACTCTTTGAAGACCTTCTTCTGTTTTACTGATTACACACATTCTATAGATTATTTTCCTATCAATGTCCATTTGGTATTTACTATTGATAGAGCTTGGGTTGTTGAGCTCAAATTCAGAATTGGCAAGAAAATGCAATTACATTTAGAAAACATTCTTCATCAGTCAATTTCTAAAGCACCTTTTGCGTAGAGATAATGCATGTATTAATGTATGGATGTCTACTAAGCTACAAATTATATGGAGGCAGATGTAGTTGTTGACTGCACAATCCTAGTAACAAATAATTCCTTTCTGAAATAGGAAATACTTTAGATACAAGGTGCTAAATGTAATATGTAATGTTCACTTACAGTGTTTAGGAATAAATGGTATATTTTTGTAATGCAGTGCTTATTAATAATTAATTGATTAAAATGAATATTAATGAAAAACGAATAATTTTCCTGTCAGCATAAAGCTTGGTCCTAATGCAAAAGCTAATCCATATTTTTGTTTTCAATCAATTGTAGCCTTTATTTTGATTCTCTAAAATATGTTTTAATAGACCACTGACAGGTATTAATGATAATAAAGTTTTTTCATCTTGTTCATCTTGTGAAGACATCTTGTGTTGCCTTCAAATAGTTTTATCACAAACTATAACACATTTTCCAACTGTGTTACACTATTTCAAACACACAAAACAGTTGAATTTGTTAAACAGGCCACTTTAGAACCTAAATACTGCAAGTTAGTCAATTTTAAGTTGCGTGAAAGGCATGTTTTTATTCTGAAGACAATATCTTAATCATTGTTACCTCTGTCAAGGAAGTTATGTTTTCAGTTTGGTATGTTTGTCTGTCTGTCAGCAGCATTATGGAAAAACTACTTGCCCGATTTTCATTAAACTTGCTTGGTTGAAGGGAGTAGCATGGGCCAAGGAAGAAGCCATTACATTTTGAAGTTTATCCAAATCCCAGGGCAGATACACCAATAATTTTTGAGTGGTGTGCTCAGATAAAAGTATTTTCAACTGTTTTGAGACCTTAACAAAGCAATGTTGAACTGGAAACTATACTGATCTAAAATAATGTAAGTACTTGTGACTGAAGTACAATGTTTCCCTTTTTCTCAATTAAACAATAACCTGCTTACCAACCTTGCCCTACAACAACAATTCAAGAAACTCCATCATCTATGCTGGCTATTGTGTGCTATAATGTTTTATATTTATTATATTTTTTTACATCTTGAAGACTCTTATTTAAAAACAAAAAAGCCCATACGTAGACGTTGAGGATGGTTACTTACAGTTGGCCAAAATGATGATCCCAGCACAGACCAGCAGGATCTTGAGACCACAAAGACCTGCCATTTCTAAGAGTTAGAAATGGTACAGCCACACACCATACAGTATGGTCAGCACACAGGGTAATCAAATATATATATATATTAACATGCCAAAAAGGAAGTTGTATTTATTTATTTAACTCCTTCTCAAGTTATATGTGTTTTGCTGTCTGACCAGTTCCCCATACCTTAAACCTCAACTCTGAGGTTATGCAAGGCTGCTGCGAACAGGAAATCCTCTAATATCTAGAACTCTTAACCTATTTTAATATGTTCATGGTAATGTATTTGGCTTATGTTTCCAGCAGTATGGTTTAGTAGTCTATATGAGGCTTTAAGACACTTGCTCAGTGTACTTCTTTCAGACTCAGTTTCATGTCAAATTAACAGACACAGTATATAAATAGTTGATGTTTAGTGATCTATGCTCCCATTTACTATATGAGGGGGGCAGAATATTAGAAACACCTCTCAATATTATGCAGTCCAGCACACTGTAATTATGATATACTGTATATAGTAATAAACAGCAATGCTAAAACATAATTGAGTGAACACCTCTATGACAATGTTAGCAGTGTGAACATTATAGGCATCATACAGGTAGACTTTACGGCAGATAAATTGTATTGGATTGCATTACATTGTACAAGTACCCAATAAAGGGGCCACTAAGTGTATATGTTGAAGCTATTTCATCAAGATGTCTGTAAAGGTTCTCAGTCATCCAGGTCATAGTTATTCAAGGAAAGTTAAAATCAAGGGCAACTGGACTTGGTTAAAACTGCTTGAAGACAACGATGGTCATTCAGTCTTGGCCTTGGTTGTCTCCAACACCAAAACAACGTTTTACATAAGAGCCAGCCAGGATCACTAACGGACAAAGTGGTATCGATCATCTTAACAACCCCACAGAGGTTAAATAGCTGGGTTTCCCTACATTTCAGTCAGAACTGAAGAAGTCTCTCGGATGAGAGACGAAACGTCTCCAATCAGCTTTAACCAAATCCAGTTGCCCCTGATTTTAACCCTCCTTGCATAACTATTTAATCAAGGCTATTTAAGTATATAGCTAAGTGTTTTAGCCAAATTATCCAATTGTATACCTTTGCTGTTGGCCTGATGGGCTTCATGTTCTTTTCTTCTTTCTTTTTATTAAATTTTACAATATACATAGAACAAAAAAAACAACATTCCCACCCCACATCTAACATACCCAACCAACCTGCTGTCACTCAGTAATGAGAGTCTGGTTAATATAGGAATGGGCAACATACTATGCAAAAATCGGCATAGTATGTTACGGCAGAACACAAGCCACTTTGTATTGCACTGTGAAGTTGAAATATGAAAAGTCATTAAGGCACTATAAGCGGTAAACCAGAGGCAGCACGTCCGGTCCCAGAATATCAAGAGTACTACCCAGTTACATGTTAAGGGGCAGACATGATAATTATATTATATAATATTTATTCCTGTACCAGTGTGGAGGGTTTATCGAAAAAAGTCATAAAAGATCTCCACACTTTGATAAATGTCTTTTTAGAGCCCCATAGCGTACATCAGATTAGACAACACATCCCTTATCCTCACATGGAGGGAGACAACCTCTACGGACTGCGAGACAGAACTTTTTTATTAGAGGATAAAAAGCGCCTTTGCGCGTTGGCTTTGGGGACTCCTCTCCTCGGGATACTGCTCACGATTATCGATGCAGAGATATGTCCCTTTGTTTACAAACCGGTAGGTTTTAGAAATAACCCCAACTAATGTCTTGACTTCAACATGTAAAGTCATGTATGTCATGATTGTAAAAAAACAGTGGCTATCTGTACATCTTTGCCAAGCGCAAACCAATACAGAAGGCATCAATAAATTGTTAGGGAGGGTCATGCCTCTTTTCCCAATCATTTTGGAGGGTCATAGAAAAATGTATTGCTGGTGAAGGGAGGGTCAAGTTTATTTTGACTAAGATCCCAAAACTCCTCTGGTAGTCCCTTAAATAAAAAACGAACAGTCCCTAAATAACACAGTTTTATCACAGCATACCTATATATCTGAGGTAATGAAATCATGTTTGATACTGTGGACGAGTTTTGCAATTATATCCAGTATATCAGTGTGATATGCTTTTACTCTTTGAAGACCTTTTTCTGTCGTACTGATTACACACATTCTATAGATTATCTTCCTATCAATGTCCATTTGGTATTTTACTTACAGTTGGCCAAAATGATGATCCCAGCACAGACCAGCAGGATCTTGAGACCACAGAGACCTGCCCTTTCCAATAGTAAGGGTGTGTACAGCCACACACCACACAGTATAGTCAGCACACAGGGTAATCAAATATACTGTATATATATTCACATGCCAACAAGGAAGTTGTATTTTTTGTAACTATTTCTCAAGTTAGAAAAGTTTTGCTGTCTGACTAGTTACCCATACCTTAAACCTCAACTCTGATGTTCTGCGAGGCCGCTGTGAACAGGAAATCCTCTAATATCTAGAACTCACATCTCTTTGTTAACATATTTTAATATGTTCATGGTAATGTATTTGGATTATGTTTCCAGCAGTACGGTTTAGTAGTCTATATGAGGCTTTAAGGCACTTGCTCAGTGTACTTCTTTCAGACTCAGTTTCATGTCAAATTAGCAGACACAGTATATAAATAGTTGATGTTTAGTGATCTATGCTCCCATTTACTATATGAAAGGGGAAGAATATAAGAAACACCTCTCAATATTATGCAGTCCAGCACACTGTAACAGAACACAAGGCACTTTGTATTGCACCGTGAAGTTGAAATATGAAAATTCCTGTCCTGGAATGTCAAGAGTACTACCCAGTTACATGTTAAGGGTCAGACATGATAATTATATTATATAATATGTATTCCTGTACCAGTGTGGAGGGTTTTGATACATTTCTTTTCAGAGCCCCATAGCGTGCATCTGATTTTTTCAAGCTTCAAATTAGACAACAGATCCCTTATCCAGTGGGAGACTGAGGGTGAGGCAGCATCCTTCCACTTCAAAAGTATCAGGCGGCGTGCAAGAAGGGTAATAAAGGCAACTACTGTATGGCCCCCAGCAGGTAACCATATCCCCTCAGGAACAATTCCAAACAGTGATAGAAGAGGGTCTGGATCAATTGGGACTGCTAAAACTGTAGAGAGAGCCTCGAAAATACCCCTCCAATAACCCTCAATGTTGGGGCAGAGCCAGAACATATGCATACATACATTCGCATACGCAGACTTACATCTATCACATATATAGGGTTGACTTGTGTGTATATTTTAGCTAGTTTGGCTTTGGAGAGATGCACATTGGTGGGCCACTTTAAATTGAATTAGAGAGTGTTGAGCACACATAGATGAGGAGTGAACCCTTCCCAATATCTTAGCCCAGGTCTCCTCATCGATTGTTGCTTGAAGCTCCAGTTCCCATGCAATTTGGATTTTAGACAAGGAAAGGAAAGTCTAAAATTGCACCCTTATCTGAAGGCTTGGAGGACATGATGGCATCAATAATTCCGTTAGATCGTTTGTTGGGAAACTGTGGGAAAGCTCCCTTAATATAATGCCTAATCTGTAAATATCAGAAAAAATCGGAATTAGGTATATTACATTTCTCTAAAAGTTGTTCAAAAGAGGCAAATTGATTTTCTATAAAGAGGTCATTGAAGCATTTCAAGCCCCTCCCATGCCACATGTTGAATGCGCTGTCGTGTACTGAGGGTGGGGAAATGTGATTGAATGCCACTGGGCTAGAAATATATGTATCTTGCAAATTGAAATAGAATAGAATACACTTTATTGTCCCCGAGGGGAAATTTGTCTTGGACACAGTGCCACATCCGTTGCTTCACAACACAGACAATATGTAACATAAAAACATTCTCAAGTTTGTCAAATGTTTTCTGAATTGTGAATAGATGCTAAGAGAGTGGCTGACCACAGTATTAGTATTACACATGTTCAATGTAAGGGCAGTGACGTGCCAATTAAAGCAGGTAAAGAAACAGAGCTAACAGGTATCTCTCTCCATCTTAACCCAGGTAGGGCAGTTTTTGTCTAAGTGATGATGTGTCCAGTATGACATACAGTGCAAATTGGATGCCCATTAATTAAATCTGAAATTCGGAAGGGCCATACCGCCAACATGTTTTGCTCTTTGCAGTCTTTGCGCAAGTGAGGCGGCTTGCCATTCCAAATATATGATGAAATTATTGAGTCTAGCTTTTTGTAATAACCAAGAGGGATAAATATGGGCATGCACTGAAACAGGTACAAATATTTGGGAAGCACAGTCATCTTAATTGCGTTAACTCTGCCTATAAGCAAGATTAGAAGGAGAGACCAATTAGCCAAGTCCTGTCTAATTTGTCTTATCAGTTTTCCAAAGTTTAGCTTAAAGAGGTCTGTAAAATTCTTTGTTACTGTGACTTCAAGGTAAGGGAAAGCTGTCCAAAGTTATTTTACGTAAAAGGTAACCTGATGTCCTTGAGTGTTGAACTGTCTAAATTTAGTTGCAACTACTCACTTTTGTGCAGGTTTAATTTATATCCAGAGATCGTGTTGCCTCTTTTTATGCCCAGTATGGAATGATTACATCTAACAGCTAGAGCCAGGCGAGTTCCACGTAAGGCTGAGCAATTTTATCGATTCTGCGATATAAATCGATATTTTTTCCCCCAAGAAATATCGATTTTTATGCCGCGAGTATCGATACATAAGTCCCATTCAAATCCCCCGTGTTTACCCCCGTTCACGTTGCAGGAAGAGCGATTTGGTCAGTCCACCGCGCTGTTTTACGCAAACACAGCTCTCCGCTAGAGCGTACAATCTGGAGCTACTTAATATGCACGTGAATGACGTGATCGTTATGTTCGAGTGATGATGATGATGATGATTGTATTATTTTGCAACAACAACGTTTCATTGCAAATGAGGCATACATGACGAGTGCATAGCCTGCTTATCAGTCCATTCATCATTAAAGCTGGGCTTTTGGCTTTTCCACGTCAACTTTTCGCTTCAGCGTCTTTGACAGTGACATGTTTACCTGACAACAGCCTTTCTTTCTGCAAGCATTTTCCACCAATCAGGATGCTGCATATTACAATAATGTTTCCATAATCACAGACTTTAACCATCACTCCTCAGTGAACTGCCTCCTAGTCTGAGATATTTTTCTAGTTAAAGAGCCAGTTATCATTATGGAGTTTCCATGTTTTTTAGGAGTTTGCTCACACTAATATTAAAAAATAGTAGCATTAATTCAGTAAGAAAGTGAAAATTTCGAACAAGAATAGGCGTATTAGGTATAAATTCATTTTATTTTCTTTATTTGAAAGTCCGGCCGCCAGAGTGCTTAGAAAAATTCTGAAAAAAATGTAGTTGATGATTCCTGCTGTAGACTCTCTGTCAAGTCAGAGACATACAGTATATTGTGTAATTGATGTTTTCAGTTCAATTAATTAAATCCAAGTAAATGGAATACTCACAAGATGTCACCAAAATCAGTCGGTCCCCTTTAAATCTTTCAGAAAATGATGTAAGTTTATCGAAATATATCGAATCGTATCGTTGGCTGAATATCGTGATATATATCGTATCGTGAGCTGAATATCGGGTATTGTATCGTATCGTGAGATTTGTGTATTGCTACAGCCCTAGTTCCACGGGGCAAATCGAAAGGCTTAGAGTACAGATTATTCATCAGGACCGTAGCTGAGGGGCTATCGTACAGTAGTTTGATCCAAGATATGAACATTGACCTTAAAACAAATCTCCCCAAGATGTCAAAAAGGTAGTCCCACTCTACTCTGTCAAATGCCTTCTCATCCATGGAGATGAGAAGGCATTATTTCTACTTTGTGTTTAAGTTTGCATCATTTTGCATTTGAATTATAGAAATGTGTAACAGTAAACAGTACATAAATGTTCTACCACGTACTACATATTATTATTTTTTATTTTTTTATTGTTACACTATTATTATGCTAGGTGTGTTTTTAAATTGAGCTTATGGGTTCCACTAAAATTAGAAAAGAACATATGTATCTGTGTGGTAATCACACTGTTTGAATTAGATCAGGTCAGTTTTTGTTCGTGTTGAGCAGCACAGGGACATAAATACATTGCTACAAAGCTAATCAAGACTATCAGCTCCACACAACTCTCTCTGTATTTCTCTCTGTTTGGCTGCGTTCAGAAGATTGTGTCGTCGGGTGACTTTCCCACGCAGAAACTCAAGTGAAGATAATTTTCTCTTCTGAAGAGTCCATCATGTTTTTTTTTAATCCTTAGTGTCCTCCTTGATTACTAGCAACTGCGTGAGAAGGGGTCGGGGCGCGTGTGCGATCACGTAGGGCTTGTATCATGTGGACGCACCAACAGCATTGTTGTCATTCGCACTATAGCTTTAAAAGATATTGTTGCAAAGACAGGGACACGTGACATTACACAGACTTTGTACTAGGGAGCTGGCAGGGTAAAGTCTGTTTAATGTCCGGTCCAACTATTCAACGTTCTCACAAACAGCTCTTGCAAGTAACGTCTAGATAATTTTCGGGTTGCAGTGCATGTGACAGGGGCTTATGAAAGTTCATTATCAAAACCTTGATAATGAGTTAAAGCAGTTTTCCAAACCTGAGGGGAATATAGAAAACATCTTAAATGGCACAACTTGGATAAACAATCTTGTTTACAGATCTTCAAATGCAGTTTAACACTTGTGGTTGTGCTGGGCAGTGTTACCCTCCATCCCCCTGCCCCCCCAAGGTGATTACAGCCCTGCTCTTGTATATAAAGTTTTGGTCACAATTCAGAAGGACTTTAAATGTAAGACACAAAACATTAAATAAGCATATAGGATATGTTTTACTGCTCTTTCTCTATTTTGCTGACTCCTTTGTGCTCTTAGGCTTACAGGCCAACAGTATTATAGCCTGGCCAGATATTGTGTCTTCTCTCCCAAACTTCAGAATGGCAGTATGTTTTCTTTCTCCCAATATAAAGAAAGAAAATATTCTGCCACTTGCTCCAGGATTGAATGTCTTCATTTGTGCAGTTTCATTAATTTCTGCTGTGTTGTTAGTGTGTTTTAGGTCATTAGCTGAGTGTTTATGGTCTCCTTCTTTATTTTATCCCTTGAGCCACCCCCCTCCCTGCACTCCCTCACCCCATTCTGTAGGTGTCCTCCACTCCACCCACCCTAACTAACCCCTCCCTCTGGGTCTTCCAAATCCCTCTTGGCCAGGGAGCAGTGGGGGTGGGCTCTGGCTCTTTCCCTGTAATGAACTCCACAGGGACTGCTGTTCAGTTTCATCACAGCAAAAATTGCTCCCATGGAGCCCTGCAAAACAAACAAAAGTAAATATCTAGAATTAATACACAAGTTGTTTGGCGCTTTCCAGCATCTATAAGCCCCACCCTTGTGGACACCTCTGCTTCAGAGTATAGAGAGATATTTATAAATTGCTAGAAACTGGCTCTGCATTTTGGGTGTAATACGAAAAACTTTTTTTGAAAAAGTTGGGAAGCATGTAGTTTATTCTTGCTGTTACTGCCATACATCCCAAATCCATGCATCCATAAGTCCATCTTGTGGTGAAACATCTTCACTGCAGTTTGCTTTCACTGGGGAGTCCTTTAAAAATATAAATATTCTCTGTAGCGAACCGTAGCTTTGTCAAATATATGCTCAAATCATTTGGCTGATTATTTAGTTCAGCAACTAATATTCTCAGAAGTGCAAAGAAGAAACCACCGCTTTGACTTCTTGAGAACAAGAGTACAAAGAATGAGGAAGGCTGGCCTTCCTCATTTTTTAAATAGATTCATAATTTTGAAATACTTTATGGACATGGTGTATGTGTGTTCATTTGTATATTAAAGAGAGAGCATGGAAGAAGTAGCAGAATAATCATTTGTCCCAGGTGATCTCTGAGTGTTCTGAGGCAAAAAAAAATGTTCCAGAGGACATTGACTTGGATTTTTTTTCTTATTTTTTTCGTTTGTTTTGTTTTTAGAAGCTTGGAATATCAATATTTTTTTGCACATTTGAAATAGCTTGTGGCGCAGGCTTGGCAATGGCAGCCTGAGCTTCAAACATATTAGTTTGCTGGGAGAGAAGATTCACTAGGGACAGTCTCCAAACACAAGCGGGAACAGCAGCGCAGTCCTGTTCAACATTTGAAAGCTGCTATTGTTTGAACTTGAGTAACTTTAAACAGGTTAAACTCATATTTAGAATGAAACGGTTGTCTTGTAGGCCTGCTCGGTTTTCAAGTTAGAATATTTGTCAGCAGCTGCTCTCCAGGGGAAATGTTGAGGTTCAGGTAAAGAAAGACGGTCCCTGCAGTCATTTATCAGTTGGAAGCTACACCCAGCAGGCCGCAACTGGCGTCACTCATCAGCACTGTTCCTGACACACTAACATATGTGGAAGCACACACACACACACACACACACACACACACACACACACACACACACACACACACACACACACACCAAACTTAATAAGCATGTGTACCCTGGTGTAATGAGTGACTCTTGCTCTGCATGTCCTTAATCTGCAACCACCAGGCCAGCACAGAGGGGGCACAGTAAAGTACAAGCAGCCTGCAGTGAACTGAGCCAAAATAAAAAGCCAAGTGGCTCACTAAACCCGTCAGGGGCTCTTAAAAGGCTCGCACTGCTTCTCCCTCGGCTGTCCAGCAGCCCTACGGGAGGTTAATAAAACACCGTCCTGAAAAACTAAACTCAGATGCATCGGTCCAGCCTTCCGGAACAGGCGTTTTCACAAACTGTAAACTATTGGAAGCAATGCTGTCTTAAATGTGTTCAAAAGAAACCTGATCCTTAGAGACACTTTACAGGTGGCCGGGGGTGTGTCAGATGTAGACATCCCTCCGCAAAGCATTGCACACACACACACACACACACACACACACACACACACACACACACACACACACACACACACACACACACACACACACACACACACACACACACACACACACACACACACATACACACACACCACGGCTGGTTTTTGTATTCTAAAATGTGAGACTTTAGTCACCCCACCTCCTTCCCTCTGTGTTGACAAAACTCTGTGTGTGTGTGTGTGTGTGTGTGTGTGTGTGTGTGTGTGTGTGTGTGTTAACAGAAGAAATATAAAGGTCCCAAACACTAGCAGTGCATTAACATTACTTCCTAATGAAGAGTATGATAAGATAATACAGTATGTACATATTATCATTTATGCTTATAACAACATAAAGATAAAAGAAGTTTAATGCAACAAACTGTCTCTTCACTGCATTGAACAGCTCCCACTAACATTCACTAAATCCAATAAAACAATTTGCAACTTTAAATTAATGAATGCATTAACACTGTGCTCGGAGTTGTTAATTTGCATAATGCAAATGTGATCATCTAAAAATTTAAGGACAAGTGCAAATCAAATATTTAGAGCCTGCTGACAACACGCTAAATTAAAACCAGGTTTTATTTTTAGATGAACGTTGTTTCAGTCACATTTTATCATCCTGTGTTCTTGGACAAAACTCCCGGAGATTTTTTTGGTGATAAACATCAGGCGGGTTTTATGTCCTCTTAAGTCTACTATATTTCAACCGTATGCCAGACTTCCGAAAGGATTTCCCTCACTGTCACAAGCACATGTGCTCGGCTCTAGTAAAATAAGAACTCTGGCAATAAACTTGCCAATGAGCTGTCCCCAAATAACCACATCTGTCAGCTCAACTTAAACAGGCCCTAAAGAGTCACTTTTAAAGATGAAGGGACCTCGCCGGCTGCACAGACAGTTCTTATCTCTGGCATGAAATAAAGAAAAAGTATATATGATAAAGGATTCTTTTTTCAAAATAAAACGTTAATTAATCCTGATTTAAGGTGCTTTCTAAATTGATCCATCATGTTTTAATTATTGAACCATACACATGTGACATTATGTAATACTGCACTTTTTCTCTAATTACGTTGGTACTAGAACTCACCTTTTATCACCAGCCAAGGTCAATTTAAACCATCACACACAACTTGAGCTCATAGGCAGTTCTGCATCTCACCTCATAACGGTAAAGCCCGGGACAATAAACTGATTGCTGGTCTCAAATTTAGGCCATGCAGTTTGCGTCTCAGGAGTGATTTAAACACAGCTGGCGTGAGATGAGCTGAGACCATGTACGCAGGGGAGAAGAGATTTGTATGAGTGTGTGTGTGTGTGTGTGTGTGTTGTGAAAGGAAAGAGAGGGTGTTGTTGTACCTGGCCATGCTGTGTTTCCTTGTTCCCACGGTCCTCTCTATGCTGCAGTCAACCCCTCCACCCCCTTATACCCATACCCTTCCTCCTGAGCACACTGACTGCACCTCCTCTGAAATGATGGAAACAAAATGTCCTCCTTAAACTATGCTTTAAAGGCTGCTGACGAGTGAGGAGAGGGTGGATAAAAGAGCACAAAGGTTGTGGGGGTTGCTGTCAGCATATCCTAGATAAGTTTTGGACGTCAACTTTTAGAAGAAGCTTAAAAACGAGACTTAAGACGAGGCATTGTCTGTTAAAATAACGGTAGTCGGGGTATTACTAGCTGCACCTGAAAGACAGGCGAGGAGCCAGACACACACACAAAAAAAAAGGATAAAATAAAAACTTGGATCATTGTGAAATGCCGTCTGTTCTGGATATAATCAATAGCTAAAGAAGAATCCAGTTCAGGGTTGTCTCTCATATTTCAATCCCTGCTCTTCTGTGATCAATAAAAGTGAGCTGAAATCAAAGCGGGCCCTCTTTACTATTGTCTATTCAACGTTAGCAGACAAAGACTGAGGAGCCTTTGATCGCCCTGTCTGCAGGGCCCTCAGCTAAACACAGACCCCATCCTCCCACTCCCACCCACCACCTCCAGGTGAGCTCTCTGTGTGTGTGTGTGTGTGTGTGTGTGTGTGTGTGTGTGTGTGTGTGTGTGTGTGTGTGTGTGTGTGTGTGTGTGTGTGTGTGTGTGTGTGTGTGTGCGTGCGTGCACTAACCAACATGCTTTTCACACTTAGACGAGCACACACACAAATCAAAGCACTTTTTATAGGAATCACAGAGAGGGAAGCTATTAGGTTGTGTTGTCAGCTGGCAGGTCATCACACGAGTTGCTGGCCACTGTGTTACACTAAGGTTACAGTGTGTTGTCCTGTGCCGTTCTAGTATTGTGGTCTAGTATTTCCTGTGTTAAGTTCTGCTATACTGTATTCAGTGGACAGTTGTGTGCTCTTCGTCGAGTTTTGTTCTCTTCTGTCTTGTCCTCTTTGGATCAATCTTCTTTTGTTATATTCAGTCCTCTGTTTTACCTCTTTGTTCCCGTCATGTCCTCTTCTGTTTTATTCTCTATTGTCCTTTTTGGGTTTGTCTTCTTTTGTCCTTTTCCATCATTGTCTGTTTTGTCTCCTTCTTCCTGTCCATGTCCTCTTCCATCTCTCTCTTTCTCCTCAGTTTGTCCTATTCTGTCTTCCTCCCGGTCTTACTCTGTCTTCTGTGTTTTCTTTGATTCATCTTTTTTTGTCCTTCCCTGTCCTTTTGTTCCTTCTTTTTGTCTTCTTTATATTTGTCTTTTTTTGTCCCGTCCCCTTCTGTTCATTTGTATTTTCTGTCCTAAGTTAGTTCTTTCCTCTTTTGATTAAATCTCTCCATCTTCCTTCAGTTTGTCTTCTTCTGTCCTGTTCCACGCTATTTGTTCTCTCCATCATTTCCTCTTCTGGTTTGTTACCTTCTTTCCTGTTCACTTGTCTTTCGTCCTGGCCTGTCTTCTTATGGTGTGTTCACTCCTGACTTCTTCTCTCCTGTCTTTTTGTTACCTTGCTACTGTCATGTTCTCTTTTGTTTTGTCCTGCCACTAACTGATTTGTCTTCCTCTGCCCTGTCATGTCCCCTTGAGTTTTGTCCTCCTCTATAATGCCTGATTTGTCATCTTAATGTCCACTTCTGATTTGTTTCTTTTGTCCTGTTCTTTTTTGATTTGTCTTCTTTCATTATGTCGTGTCCTCTTCGGATTTGTTTTCAGTTGTCCTCTATGCATCATGTTGTCTTTCATCATCTTCTTTCCTGTCCTTCTATGTCTCCTTGTTCTTATCACATACTTTTCTGTTTTGTTCAAGTAGTAATATTCAAGGTTAATTACTTAATTGAGAAAATAATCTGCAGATTAAGAAACAGAGAAAATAATCATTGTAGCACACGTCCTTTCCTTCTGTTTTGTCTCCTTGTTTGGGTCATGTGGTTTTCTGTTTTGGTCTCTTATGTCCTCTAAGGCTGTGTTTTTTTTTCTATACTGTCCTCTTCCGATTTTTAGCCTGTCCCACTATCCTCTCATTCCTGTGATCTTGTACTTGTCTTTCCTCCTCTGTTTTGTCTCCTTGTTCCTGTCATGGCCCCATCTGTTTAGCTCTCTTTTGTCCCTTCCTTTTCGGATGTGTTCTCCGGTCTTGTCCTCTTCCATCTTTTTCTCTCTTGTCCTCATCTCTTCTCCGCCGTTCTACTGTGTTGTGTGTTCTCTGACAGCTCAGAGGAGACACCAAATCAGCAGGACCCTTCGACTAAATGACAGACAGTCCCGCCGGGGCCTCCTGTGTCAGAGGAGGGAAGCGGAGGATCTGCTTGGGTTGAACACAAACACACAAACAGAATCTTATGATGACAGCCCAAATGACCAGTGAGTTGATTATTGGGAGGAAAACAGTAAAACAGGAAAAACTAAATTAGCTTCACAAAATTGTATTCATTTTTCATACTTTTTTCTAATCTTTTTGAGGGGGAAATCTCTGATAGATAGATAGATAGATAGATAGATAATACACCCCAAAATAAGAGATTGCATGGCAAAAAATGTGGTAACTCTTGGTTTAATGTAATGTATATAATGTGTTTTATTTTATAAGCTTATCATATGTTTTCTATGTAAAATCTTACACTGAAAAGTAACTATAGCTGTCAATAAAATGTAACATAAAACTGTAAAGAATAAGTAAAAAGTACTGTATCTGCCTCTGAAATGTGGTGGAATAGAGGTACAGGGGTGGCAGTAGCTCAGTCAGTAGGGAGTTGGGTTGGGAACCGGAGGGTTGCCCACCTCCTGGGCACTGCCAAGGTGCTCTTGAGCAAGGCACCGAACCCCCAACTGCTCGGGGCGCCTTTCCATAGGCAGCTCCATCACTCTGACATCTCTCCATTAGTGAATGTAAGGTACTGAGCATGTGTGTGTAATTCAGGCCTGTGTGTAATAACAACAGAGTGAAAACACTGTAATTTCCCCTTGCAGGATTAATAAAGTATAATAAAGTATAAATTATAAAGTAGTGTAACATAAAAATAGTAACGGACAAGTACCTCAAAATCTCACTGTAAGTAGGCCTACAGAAATTTAGTAAATATATTCTTTCTACAACTGCTTTTTGTGTATATGTGACATGCGTTTACCCAAAGCTCTTAATTAACACCCCTGTCTCTGCTCCGTCACCATGACCAGAAAGGTAACTCTCGCCAGCCTTTTCTCAGCAGTCTGCCTGCTTGTTTGCTACTTGTTCTCTAACTTGCTCACCTGCCACATTCATGTGTGTGTCTGTGGGAGCCCACGTGTGATTGTTTGTTCTGCATGCTTGTTAAATGTGCTGTCACCGAGGAGTCGAGAACACAATTGGACAGGAAGCCAAATTAAAATTGTGTACGTTTCCTTTTACAACCTTGTTTCGAAAAGGTGGAATAAAATGACGTTTTATCAAAGAACGTCGCAAACGGAAATGTTTAGAAAGTCACGTCCATAGAGCGAGCGGGGACTGTTTTTATTCATTATTTATGAAGCGTGCCGCCAGGTCTAATAAACACTGAGATGTTATTCAGATGCCTCAAAATTAATAGACGTCGTGAACTTTATAACATTCCTCCGTCGCATTGCTGTGTAAGTCAGAGTAGATGTTCGGCACAGAATAAGAATCATATGCATTTATGCAAGTGAGCAAACATGAGGCTGAAAGTGTGTTTTGTGAATTTGTTTAAAGGCCAATATTAGCATATAGCGACAGACAGGCCTGAGTCCTGACTTCCATTCGAAATCCCCGGTCTACGCTGGGTTCTCTAGTGCCAGTCGATCACTTCACACCTCTGAAATTTGAACGGAGGCAGACATGAAGTGAACCTTTCACACTTGGGTGAAAGGTTGTAACCTTTCAGCCAGTAGCTCTTCCTGTATTGTGGTAGTGAAGGGGCCTTGGTGAGCAAAAAAGGGAAATATGAAGATAAGAAAAGTGAAGAACTCAGAGGCAGAGCAAGTTTTCCTCTCTCTATACGCCTAACCTTTAAGCCGAGTGCCCCCCCGTGACTCCTGGATTCCTGATTAGTTTACAGTATACTCCCAAATCAGCATAATAAAGCGTGTGATGAGGCTGATGAGATCTAACAGTCTGCTCTTGTTTACCCCGCCGCAGCACCAGCTCCTTCTCTGCATGTGTGTGTGTCTGACCCTGAGGCACTGAGTCACTTGATGCGTCTTGCATCTCTCTCTAACAAACATCTACATGCACACACGTACACACACACCCACACAACCCCCCCACTGGTAGAAATCCTAGTTGTGCTGCCGCATCTCAGCGGAGGCCGTGAATCCACATCCCCTTTAGGCTAGTCCTGGGGTGCATTTACTCCATCCACACGCACGTACGCACACACACACACACACACACACACACACACACACACACACACACACACACACACAGAAACAAACACAAGCCCATAAATACATGCACACAGACACACGCTATATCTTAATGAGAGAAGGAGATGGTACTATGAAGGCGACAGCAGAATGAAACCTACTCACCAAGGACTGACCTGTGGTTCAGGGGCGGCAGCAGCTCGGCGGGGAGCTCCTCTCCCAGCGCTGATCAGAGGGCTGCACCGCCGAGGCTGCTCACACTGACGGCGCTGGAAAAACCAACTGATTAAACGCCACTGTCGCCTCAGCTCAGCTGCTGTATGGAAAGAAAGCTTCCTCTCTTTTATATTTTTTTTTTCACTTACTGTTTGTTTGTCAGTCTCCTTTGTTTTCTTTGTCCTCTGCCGAGACAGCGGTGCCGGTGGATTGGAGCTGTGAGCGTGAGGGATTTGTGCGTAATTAGCTGAAACGCTAACCCAAGCAAGCACAAAAAGTTAAATTTTAAACTTTTTGAACTATGTTCCTTTTTTAACGGTATTTCACTGACACTCTGCTTCACTTCCAAGATCAAAACCTTGCTTTATGGTAGAAATATATTTTATTTGAGTCTTTGGAGTACATGGACAGCAAAACAGCGCTGCCAACTTGCAAGTCCCATTAACAAGTTGTGCAAACTTAAAATTGTGCAAAGAGTGTGCATGAAATAAGTCATGACTGAACATATATGAATATATTGATAAAATGTTAACAAAGTGACAGACAGATTAATTTGATCCGCTTAAAATCTTGTTATCTCACCCTGTCCATTATGTACTTCTATAGAAGCTCTTTTGGTTTGACAGAGAAGCTCTGAAACTAAATGTTGAAATGTGCTGTATTTGTGAAGACTTTGGGCCACATGGCGGCTTTAGAGAAATGCATCCGCTTAGTTAGGTTTACAAAGCAATACTTCATACAGTCACTTATTGAATTTATTGGAGCTTCTGGTAGCTGAACAATAAAATGAGCCAGGTTATAATTCAATTAGCTCAGATGAAAGGGGTAATTTGATCTGAATGAGGGATGAGAGGTGGTCCACAGGAGACACAAAAGACGATAAAGCTTTGGGTCAGAGGTTGAGGGCATCCGCCTACCACACCTCTCCAACGGTAGCCAATTCACAGTTCTCTGGACCACAGAATAGGGATTGTCTCTCTGTGTTTGACCATATAAGGTGTGGATGTAACAATGTTGAATGTGGAGACATTCTGGCACAAAGGAAGGGTTAGAAGACTCTGCCCATTATCTGTGCCCTCTGGCCTAGTTGGGCGAGTCATCCAAAGATGCGCAGCGACTCTGCCAGCCCGGGGCCAGACTTTGCCCACTGCCAGCACCCTCGTGCCACATGTACAGTTTCAGCAAGCCTTTGTTGGTTGGTCTCAACAAAAGCTGTTTGATAGAGTGCAAAAAGCTTTTTTTTTCCTTATGGAAAAATGAAAATAAATCATTATCAATTCATTTGAAAAAAGATTAAAATGTATGAAATACTGGGATATGACTTGAGTACAATGGTTTGCTGAGGCCAGTGTTCAGTCCGCTGGCCTCCACCCCACTGTACCTCTCGCCCTTGACTGCCACAGTTTGGCCAGAGGCTCCTCTGGCCGGAGTGACAGATCCTGGAAGGGCTGGAAGAAAGACAGGACAGGGGCAAGCTCACTGCCATGCCCTTGAATGACACAGAGCTGCTTTAACAGACAGACAATAGCCTTCCACCTTGCATAACCAGCCAAGTCAACTTTTCATTTATCTTCCCCAGTTCTGTCTGCCTTTTTTCATGATTTGAAAGTTAGCCCCTCTCATTTCAAAGTCACTGTCCACCCTTTGTACCCGCTGTGACAGCCAGGAGAGAAGAGAACATCTTGAGGCAAGCGAGAAAGAAACTGAGCATTATCTCGCTAGGTCCACCAGCAGCAGAACGAACGAAGGAAGGATAAGGAAGGGAAACGGAAGGTACAAAAAAACAACAATTGGGCAAGGGCAGCTTCAGCAGAGAGGGAAGCAATGGCTGGCAGCACAAAGAATGGTTCTCCTTCTGTTTTTCAGCTCCATTAATATCTGAGCTCCAGCCTGCATATATCCTCATTCATTATTCATGAACCGACCAGGAAAAAAACGCAAGCGGGGAGGAAGGTGGGAAAGCAAAGGCCAGAGATAGTTCCAATCAGTCCTGGTTTAAATGACACTGAGTGACAGAGCCTGGGGTTTTATGGCTCGCTGTTCAAATGAGACACTGCGCTGTGGTAAAAGGTCCACAATGGCCCGCCGTTAATGACCAGCAGGACGTATTAGAGGCTGCACCACTCGTAAAAACTAGCTGCCACACTGGGTAGCAAATTTGCCCAACTAACTTATCATGGTTCTACACGGCAGCGCCTTACCACATACTCTACTAACCTGAACATGACCTGAGCTAAAGAGCAACTAGACACATTTTGAAGGCTTGCATAAAGGGCCTTCAATTATGTTTTCACTTATTAGACAATTCAGGCTATTTGAAAATGTGTTTGCATGCCTTTTGTTCAAGTCTGCCCAACAGACCCCCTGTACATGACTCTCAAATGAACTTCATAACACACTGCTACAGTCAAAAAATAAGTCTGGCAACATTACATTTTGTTCTGATGGTGAACAAATCTCATGAAAAGACAAAAACAAAGTATTGTGTAGCCAAAGCCTGATATTCCTTTGTCACACATAGCACCAGTGTTGTCTACAAACTATTAAAAACACATTTTCATTCCTTATTGCGATAAACATGGGAACAGTAGATTTTTTTAGTTGATCCCACGTACAGTACAACATTCTGCTACCGGAAAAACTTCTAGAGTACCAACTGTGTATTTATCCGCTGCTGAAAATTGTCCCCAACAATTACATTTTACTCCTGTTTGAGTAAAGCAAAAAATTACAGTACCCAACTGTTTAGGAAATTATTTAGTTTTCACTTTAAAAAAAAATATTTACATCTTCAGGAGGAACAAATACAGTAAATAGTGATATAGGAATATAATCAGGGATTAATTAACTTGGGCCGGGGCTGTCCGGGGCTCAGCTGCGGCATACAGGCCTGCTCGATTTTATGTCGTCAGGGGACACTTAATTTACTGTAGTCCTAAATGAGGTGATGTAAGAACTTGCGAGCACCAGAACTTTCTCGGGCTTTCCCTTTTTTTTACTGTCAGTATGTTTCCTTAAAGGTATAGTGGAGGATTTTCCCGAATTTTAGAAAAGAACCGCCCTCTGTACTTTTTGAAAAAATGCACATGCGCAACACTCCGAGAGGGAACGCCTATTAAACGTGTGCACGAGAGTGCACTGTTTACAAGTTGCTGTCAGCATGGCTCATACAAGCCTACTTTCCAAAAGAAGATTTACACTTTTTCCCAAATTGAGATGTTTACCGTGTGTGCACGGTGCGTGACTTGTGCCAGGGCTAGCATCGCTAATCATAGCTTACATCAACTTTTACTAGCAGTGATTTTAAATGGATTTTTCCAAATAGCATGCCAAACTTTACCTGTGGAGTAGAAACTTGACGACTGAGGCATCAGTGGGAAGCCCAACCTGTGCTTTTAGCGCACGCCAGCGTGTGAAATATTCTCCCAAAAGCTTCAATGCTTCAATGAATGGCTGAAACCGTAGTTCAAGCTCACCACACATATACACCTGAAAGCTAGGGACGTGCACGTACGACGGCCTAACGTAAACATATCACCAGAATGATTGACAACTAGGAGGACCAATAGTCTTGATGATCCACCCGGAAAAAGAAAATCCTCCACTATACCTTTAAAAGCTAGCTAGCAGATCAGCAACCTCAGTCTAGGTTGTGGTAATGCAATGCTGGTTGCCACCAAAAAAAAAGAAGTGACCCCAGTGCACTTGTCAGTTAGTCAGACAGCACAGAGAGTGATAGGTGGATGGAATGGTAGGGAGAAAAATAGGTCAGAAAATGACAGGTTTAATAACAGAATATAAATTTCTCTGAAATTCTGCTTAAACAATGTTTTGCTTGTATAAAATGATGCTATATAGAGGGCTCTCTCACCTTGTTTTATGTTATTTACAGTTTGTCAAATGATATCAATCAGATATTGTAGTCTATGTGCACATATGTACAGATGGCAACCCTGAAACCATAGAGGCCTGCGACATAACCAATCCCAATTTAACCCCTGAGTATACAGTAGGTAAAGGGAAATCTAAACCTATTTAAAAAATGGACAAACCTTGTTTTCACAAAAAGAAAAATATGGAATATCACAGTCTTATGCTTTAACATTCATGTTGGTATGTAAGTCCCCAAACTAAACTAAACTACAATGTTAACACAACCTATCAATTGTACAAAATGTGTTGTTTTATTCTTTGGGAAGTGAAACACTCTATCAGCTGTGTTCCAGTATTCTGTATTATACCCTATTTTATGCAGTTAATATTGATACAATTCCTTTTTGCCATTGTGTGCTTAAACATTCTTGAATTGAACTGAATTTGATGCTTAGTCACATCAGTGAAACCACTGTCCCCCAGGTGCCGATGTCACTTTAAAAATGCCACACGCCTACCAGGATCATTGTTCAGAGATTATCAAAAATGAAAAACAAGCCTTCAATGAATATGTTACAGTAAAAGGGAATTCTAAGCAGAATGTATAGTAAGCATTTTGCAAAAGACTCAAAAATATTTTATCATCTCATGGGGCATCTGGTGAGTATGCCTTCACTGTGTGTGTGTGTGTGTGTGTGTGTGTGTGTGTGTGTGTGTGTGTGTGTGTGTGTGTGTGTGTGTGTGTGTGTGTGTGTGTGTGTGTGTGTTTTCCTGAAGTCTCAGAAATGGTAATGCCCTTAACCCCAATGCAGAGAAGACTTAACAGTTGGTATTGACTTTGTGAACATTTACCATTGAGGATTCAGACTATTCAATTCTATTTCAACTGAGGGCTGCAGACGGAGAGGGAGGAAGTCCCTAGGCTCCATGTTGCTCACACACAAACACACACACACTTGCTTACACAAGCACGCAGCCGCACACACACTCAGACTGTGTGTTGAATGTGTTATTCTCCAGTGATATCGACTCAATCGGATTTTAACCCCTCTCTGCTGGAGCAGTACAGAGACAAATGCTCTCAACATAACAAAGGCTGTGTGTGTGTGTGTGTGTGTGTGTGTGTGTGTGTGTGTGTGTGTGTGTGTGTGTGTGTGTGTGTACTTTTTGGATTGTTTTTTCAGATGTACAGCCCTTTGAATAGAAGCCACACGGGAGTACAAATGTGCCACTTCCTTGCCAAATCAAAACTTTAATATTCATTTTTATACCTTGAAGTCCACACTTTCCTGAAAGAAATGGTTTGAGAAATAAGCGTATTTGCTTTCTAGCGAAGTGTTTCGTGACAAGATTGATACCACTCTCATATCCGTCTGTTAAATATATGGCTACAGCCAGCAGCCGGGTAGCTTAGCTTAGCTAGCACAAAGACTAGAATCGGGAAACAACCAGCCTGGGTCTGCTGGACTATTTCTTGGTCGCAGGAGCAGTAAGAGAAAGTCTGCACATAATGTCATTTTTGCTCTGTGTTTTTTGTAGAGATTCAAGAAACAAGATAAAGTATGTTCATTAATGAGCTTTAGAGGTGCTGGTAGGCTGATTTTTTTAGAGTTGGACAGACCCAGGCTAACTTTTTCACCTTTTCCGGTCATTGTGCTAAGCTAGGCTACAAGGGCTGAAGCCTTATACTGTATTAAAGGACAAATATGAAGGTTGTATAATAGGGCTGGGCGATATGGAGAAAAGCAAATATCACGATATTTTTGACCAAATACCTTGATATCGATACCACAACGATACTGTAGTGTTGACAATTGGTGCTTTCACAAAATATGAGATTATATGAGATATAATGAGATTTTTGATAAATAATCACCAGTAATGTGGATATAATGGATAATGAGTAAGTGGGTAAAAGCAAATAATAGAACAGTTACAACAGTCTGGTAAGTTCAGAAAATGACATCACTTTACTGTAATGCAGCCTTTAAAACCAGGAAAAGACAACACTTATGCCATATTACGATATGATGATATCCAAAATCTAAGACGATATCTAGTCTCATATCACGATATCGATATAAATAAACTGCCCAGCTCTATTGTATAATAAGCATATTTCCTGAAATGTTTCCTTTCATATTTGACTCATTTTATGGTGCTGTTTTATGAATTTTTACTCTTTCAATACCTTCTTAACCATTCTTCGTTTGTTTTTTACTCCTCACTTTCTCAAAATAGATTCTGTGATTTTCTGTTCTCAACCATTTTTCAGTCTCTGGCCTGTTCTTAAACCCTATCCATGCTCTCTGAGGATTGATTCCATGCAGCCACACATCCTACCAAGACACCCCCCTTCAACCACCCACCCACCCACATCATTTATACATGTGAGCATTAGGACTTGTCACAGCCTCTCAGTCAGGCCCTTTGTCAGACCAGGCCATAGATTCTCATTAAACGGGTGAATCCCCAGTCCCTGACACTTTGGCCATCACATGTCCACTCTGCCATCTCTCCACCACTGACCATTTGTCCGATCCAACTGGACAGATAATAGTGACGCTACTGTGCTATTGTTTGCCCCTCAGAGTTCTAGGGTGGCATTTCTTCACTGCTACCATATCATACTGGCAAGGACTCAGTGTTAAGCTGCTGAAAGAATACACAAAAAATACCTTGCATTCTGCATTTAGTCAAAAATCCCATCCACAGCCAAAATAGTGTATTGCATGTGCGTCAGTGTATCTCTGCTTACTGTAACTTGACTGGACGATTGGCTAATCAGTTTAACCAGTGGTCAAACACGGTCAGGAGATAACCAGCGCTGTGTGGTCACTAGATAAGAGGCGCTACTCTCGAAGGACGAGCTAGCTGCCTCGTTAGTGCTGGGTCAGTGAACTGCCGTCCAGATTTATAAATGGCCACTCAAAGCCCAGAACTGGATCTGTGTGTGTGTGTGTGTGTGTGTGTGTGTGTGTGTGTGTGTGTGTGTGTGTGTGTGTGTGTGTGTGTGTGTGTGTGTGTGTGTGTGTGTGTGTGAGAGAAAGAGAGGCCAGCTCTCTGGACTTTTTGTTTACCACAGCTAACCACGTCCCCTTAGCGTGTCTTCGCAGGGGGGAAATGTTTAATAGGGATGTTTGTATACCTGTGCTGTTGCTCACTTAAGATTTAGAGTCCAGCTGCTGAAGTTTTTCTCCCTCTGCTGGGGGCTCACACATGCACTCCTGAGGGACTTTGTTGCAATATTGAAGCAGGTAAATATCATCGGCATGCAGTATTTAGTAGGCCTGAATAGAGGAGTCCTCACACTCTTCCAGCCCCTTGACCCTGTGTCTTTCTCTGTGTGCACACGCACACACACACACACACACACACACACACACACACACACAAGGAGCACATGAAATAGAAGAACGGTTGACAAAGAAACAGAAAAAGAAAAGTAGAATGTGTTGGCTGCGAGAGAAGAGAATGTGACAGAGTGATACCGGAAAAATGAGAAGAAAAAAAGAAAGCAGAGAGAGAAAAAAGTTAGGAGCGGGAGAAAGACAGGGGAGAATATGACGAAGAAAAAATTAAGGAGAAAAAAGAAAAGCAAGAGTGAGAGAGGGATAGAAAAAGAGAACGTGAGGAAGAGGTGTGTGTATGTGTGTGTGTGTGTATGTGTGTGTGTGTGTGTGTGGTAGCAGAAAGCAGGATCTCCTGGGAGGGCCCGGATGTTGGGTCAGGAAGAGAGGAAAACAAGAACGGAGAAAGAGAAGAGGGATTGGAGAGAGAGAGCTATAAGGCATGAATGTGTATATGTGTGTGTGTGTGTGTGTGTGTGTGTGTGTGTACATGTAAAAAAACAATGGATGCGTCCTTCACCTCCTGCTGCATATAGGTATTTGTTTGGCATATGGGAATCCCTCTCACAGCCACATACAAACATATAGGATATGTATGTGAGGTGAATCTGCAGTAGATTTTGATTTATACAGTAATCTTCATGCTGTGTGTGTATATCTATATTTGATATTATACATCAACATTTAATGGCAGCAGGAGGGCGGGATCCACCACATTTCTTCACTTTGGTTTGAATGCACCAGATCTGTCACTACACGGGGGGGTAGAGAGAATGTCATGTAGGAGGTATGTCTTTCTTCATCGTATCCATCCACATAGTATTTTAATTGGATTTTCTCTCCACAGAAAAAAAGAGAGGGAACAGAGGTGAGAGGTAGAATTAATCATGAAGAGGTGGAGGGGGGAGAAAATGTGCTGCTCTGGGTTTCCATCCTCACCTCCCCAGCTATGCCATCTCACCATTGTGGCCCTCCCAATGACAACACACCAACACACACATCTACGCCCATGCACTTCAGCTAGCCCTTAGTGGTGTTGTAACGTGTTTGTATTGAGCCTTATTGAACAATGCAGCTGACATTCCTTCTGTGTTGGATGAGGCAGCCTCATAGAAACATAATAATACTGCTAAACCCAAACCGTCTCCCAGTGACAGTCAAACACTCTCTGAGCAATGGCCAAACTGATTGAGCCTAGGAAATGGGACAGAGAATGTCTGCAGATAGAGTGTCTGTGTGTGTTTGTGTGTGTGTGTGTGTGTGTGTGTGTGTGTGTGTGTGTGTGTGTGTGTGTGTGTGTGTGTGTGTGTGTGTGTGTGTGTGTGTGTAAATATGGGTGTGCGTGAGCATGCATGTGTGTGCGTGTGTTGTATGTTGATGGTTGATGTACAGGCCTGGAGGGCAAACGCTCTAGGCTGCTCTCGTTAAGAACCTGTCAGTCATCGGCAGAGAGGAACCAAAAGCAGTCCAAATCGCAACACTGAGCGTGTGTGTATGTGTGTACATGTGTTTGTGTGTGTATAAAATGCATTCAGCCACTTGGCTATTCCCAAAAACAAGTAAGGAGAGAAATATGTGTGAAAAGGGGAACAGCTGTGGTGCAACATGAAGCCACACTGCCCTCCAGTGGTTTTCATTTGCTTCACCATCACAGACGTGTTGTGACACTCTTAACACAACCTGAGGCCTACTACTTCATTTGAGAGAGAGAAAAAAAAAAGATAGATATATATTCTAATATATATTCTATTACAGAACTGAAAGATATGACTTCATGTAAACACTATTCCCAGTAGAGAGGATGCATGAATAAAACTTGACAGTGTTACAGTGTGCAATGACACTTTGCACTGAAGACTGCAGACAGGAAGGAAAAAAAGGAAGTGTAAAATAATTTGTTCTGTCTCTAATCTCACTGTTCACTGCCCTTCTGATTCATACATATTATACATGTCTTATGTCTCCATTTAGTTTAATTAAGAATCTCGTATAGCAGAAGTCAAAGGCTTGTGTGTCGATGTCAGTGTATATGTTATGTATATGAGTGTATGGTATAGTGCATGGTTTTGGTTAATATGTGTTATTGACTTACAGTGAGATTTTATTTACTATTGTTTAAGCATGAACAATGTTTTAAAGACTGCACTGGGATGGTGCATTTTGTTAATTTCAAACGGTGTTTGTTGTGTACTTTTTTAATCAGTAAGAAGAGTCGGATAGTTAGTGCTAGTGCATGTGCAATCTTTAACATAAGATGCCATTCAAAGCCTGTCAGATTTCTATGTCTATATAGCCTACAATTTTTTCTACAGTATATCTTGTTCTTACTTCTGTGGCTTAATGTGTAACAAACACATTGTACTTTGAGTCCACTACAACTTTTATGGTTTTCATCATCTTTGACCCAACTTTAATATAATTTACTTCCCTCACCCTAACTTTATCACTTTCAAACATAATTATGGTCATAAGAAAAAAAGAGCTTTTTCTTGTCTATATCTGGTAAATACCTAACATTGAAACTTTTAATAAAGATTTAATCTCTCAGTTTACTCAAAACTTGTTTTCTATTTAAAAAGCAGGTTTGATCACAAAATATTGTATTATAAGTAAAACATATCAGGATTGCCATTAAATAAATTATTGTTAATGTTTTGCATACATTTGCATCATGGCTACCATCGTTATAATGCTCAGAAAAGCACCTTTAAATATTATTAAAGTTGTTTAAAACTTCTGTTGAGCCAACAGCAGGCACATGTTGAAAAGGCTGAATTGCGGAATGACAACATGTGAAACCTGTAACCCACTTACAAAGCGTAGGTGCACCGTGCAAAGAGTAGAGGGAAAATTGCGTGCATTTGGGTGTAGAGCACACACAGGCATATACATGCATCACTTCGCAATCCATTTTTATCACACATCCCTGTGGTCACAGCTGTGACTGCACAGAGGAACTGACAGCACAAACTTCAATAGATAGTCTGCTGCCTCCCTCCTCTGCTGTCCTTACTGCCATTGTAACTAGCTAAAGACATTTACAATGATTAGTAGGGGAGAGGAGAGGAGAGGGAGAGGAGATGAAGGGATATGACATGAGAGGAAAGCAGAGGATACAAGAGAAGGAGACAGGAGAGGAAGCTAGATAAAACTTTTGAGCAACAACCCAAGATTGTAGAAATTGAAGTGAAAAAAAAGAAATTGGGGAAGCTGTGACATAGTTTCTCATCTAAACCACACCCCCTTCCTCAACCCTCTACATAAACATCCAAAGCTTAAAATGGAGGCCAGAGCCTCTTACTGTTAACACCACCAATTATGTTAATTCTCATCACACAGTAGCTGGAAACCAACGAAAACTACCTGCCCTCATTCGGTTTTACATGTGACATTTACATTAGCTGAGGTTTCTGTTATACTGATAGTTTTCAATTATTTACACATTTGTAATAGCATTGGGAATCTACCAAATCTAAGGTAAGATAAGTAATTCCCCCTAAAATGTAACCAAACCAAGGAAGTTCTGTTATGTGGGAGGAAAGACAGTCTAGTTTCCCTTCAGCTCACAGGTTTCTTACTGATTGATGTGAAATAGGAACCTGCTAAAAAAGAGCTCATCTGAGACTAGCTCGGGTTAATAAAGCTCAACTAGAAATGTGAATACAATAAGAATGTAACATCAGTTTGGTTTAAAAACTTGTTTCTTCTAAAGTATAAGTTGTGATTTCCTCCCTGTATCATGGTGTACATCGAAAACATTGATATGTTTTCATGTGTTTTCATCTGCCTACACATTACACTGAAATATACTGTATTATAATTTTTTGACTATTATGCAAATAATGTACAATGAAATACATATAAGGTTCTTACCTTTGGACAGAGTCAGGCTAGCTGTCTCCCTCTGCTGCCAGTCTTTATGCTAAGCTCAGCTTCTTGTCTAACTTTCAGCAAAAGCTAATCAGTATATTTCCCAAAATGTCAAAATATTCCTTAATGATCCCCATCCAGACGTGTTTTAAAGTATGTAAAAATGCTCTGCTATGATTAATATTTAGTTTAATATTAATCATAGCATGGTTTTCCCACATACAGTAAAAAGTAAAAAACAGAAGAAAAAAAAAGGGGGCTGGAACTCTCCTTCGTTCTGGATCTGGCCTCGGGTCCTGCCCACTAGAGGATGGATACCTGACCTGAGCCCGACGGGCCCGACGAGACCCGATGGGCCGGACCGGACAGATATCTAGAAATTATGTTTGGTTCGGGTCGGGCTCGTATGATGTTTGGTTCGGGTACTGCTACATATGGTTCAGCGGCAGCGCAGAAAACACTGCCTGACCCCGCCACTGTGTCAAAACGGTGCTGTGATCTGGCAACAGAGAAACACACAAAGTTGGTTGAGTAGCTAAATGACATTCTGACTGAGGTGAATTCGATCGGAATGACAACGGATATCTGGACGGAGGACTACCATGCGCTCATCTGTTGACATTTCTGAATGCCTTCCTACAGTTGCTTAATAAAAGTGGGCTTTCCACACAAACAAACGTATGTGTCGTTAGTATGAGAAAAAAAATAGATTTTAGCTGTGTCTGGCTTGGGTCGAGTTCGGTTACTGCTCTGTCGGAGGCGGGCCAGGCTCGCACAGAAAAATGCGGCCCGAAACATTTGAGCCTCAGTCACACCCAGACTCAGATAATGGGGTCTGTTGTGCACCAAAATCGGCATCTGGCAGACGTATCAGAATGGTAAGCGTAGTTAGCATCTTTTATTTGTTTATGTTGTTTGTTAGCTTGTTAGCTTGTTAGCTTGTAACTGGCAGTCAATGGTGTTATAGCTGCAAAGTTACAGTTCACATTGTCCCCACATACAATACATATAGACATCACTACCATCATTTTGAACGATACGATACATCTAGCTTCTCCTCCGATACACCTGCTTTCACCGTAGCATTATGCTAATGATATGGAAAACCCTACCCCACAAGTTGAGGGGATTGGTTCCTTAGGACTCTCTCTCTCTCTCTCTCTCTCTCTCAATCTCTCTCCCTCTCTCAGGCAAAAGTAGTGTAAATGAGTTTTAAATGTCAACATCATTAAAGTCCCACAAAAAGCTGGTTTCACATTTATCTTGTGAAGGGAGGAAGGTTTTTCTGTGCTCATATTAAATCTCAGTGTAAAACGGGCAGGATTTTGTGACATGACAACTAGTTTGGAAGCCAATCGTGGTCCAATCACAAACTTGAAACATCAAGCACATATAAGTATGTTGAGAATGGACTTTTCCGTGAAGTAGGAAACATCTTGTGTATACCAGTTAAACTTTTAAAATGAACAATATTTCCATATTCATACATTCTGAATTTTTCAATGAAGGAGAATGAGAAGATTTTAAGAATGTGTAACTAGGAATTTGACCTTTTTGTGGGAAAACAATATGAGGCACAAATTGTGATTCAGAGAAGAGCCTTTTTATTTCTTAGTAAAACATGTCTGGAGGGGAACTTAGGGTGAATCCTAACAGAGACAACTGTTTACCAAAGCTGGACAATGTCTGTTCAAACCCAGGTTGGAAAAAAGGTATGCAATTGACGGTCGGCAACTAAGATCACTTTGTAAAAAGTTAGGAAAAGATTGTAACATAACCACAACCTTTCCCTGATCATGGAAACATATGTGGTCATAAAGGTGACTAATAGTATGAGACAGAGTGTAAACCCATGCCATGTGTTGAGGTCAAATGCTAAAGTAAATGTAAAGTAAATGATGGGAGGAAATGTTTTTCTTCTTTAAAGTTAGATGGTATTGATAAATGTGTGTTAACATGATGCAAAGAGACCAAAGAGTTCCTGATTGAGTAGATTTGGTGTCATGTTGAGTCTCAAGCTTGTGCAGCATTAAATGGGCCGCAGTATCCTCAGCATTAGTTTCAGTCAGGTTTTCGGGCCCTAATAGATTGTGTCATTCAGTGGCTTTTCTACTGGCTCTTTGCCGAATGACGTACAGTACAACTAATATCAGAAAGCAAATTGATCATTAAATTTAAGCTCAAGCCAAAATGTATGACAGTGTTGCAGGGAGATACAGTGGTTAACTGAGTCATTTGGCAGGCCATATACTGTAACTTCTGTTTTCAATGTGTGGTTGGTTTGTGAAAAGACAGGGAGAGGCTCAATTGGGCAACAGTGTGTCATTTTATTGTGTGATTCAGACCAAAGAAAAAGCCTTCAATTCACTGTGTCAACTTGTGGATGTTGTCGAAATGAGAAGGACAAATACCAAAGTCTTGTTTGTGTAATATTGTATGAAATATTGTTTCAACATTAAATAAGGTAAAACTTTGTAATAGGGGAAAAACTAACAAAATACAGATATTTATGGTCAGTGTGTCATGGGGTGATGACCAATTTCTTTTTTCTCAGTGGCACATTTCTGTTCACTTCAGTCCCCTCATGACACTGAATCCAGAACCGCTCCTGAACAGCTGATCATTTCTGGTAATTTTGTTAATTTTGTGTGAGAGTGCTTTTTTTTTTTAACGGTAACTGGGGCAAAAGTCTTGTAGGTTTACATATCTGTTGCATATTTGTTATGGAATGATCTGTTACACTAAAAAAGGGTGTTACTGTATGCTGCCTTTCTGTGACTGCTGAGATGGATGCAGACCTTAACCCAAACGTTAACTACACCGTTGTTCCTTTCTCACAGACACACACACACACGCACACGCACACGCACACGCACACGCACACGCACACGCACACACACACACACACACACACACACACACACACACACACACACACACACACACACACACACACACACTGTCAGACTGTGGTCCTATGACTTTGTTGAAGGAAACTTCCAATCATGGCGCTTCACATGAGAATAATGCCTGATGAAAGTGTAGTAGGAGGTTTTCAGTTATTAGCTCATAGGTATAATCATGATAGAAGATATGTGATTACTGTAATAATCAGTTTCCTGGGGGAACCACTTTCTAGTGAGTAAAAATACAAACTTAGTGGCATGCAAACAGAAAAGTACTGGGGCAACCAGCGGTGGCAGATGGGCACTTGTGCTACTGTGTGCCCTAACAAAGTGACTGCACAAGATAAGTTGAGATAAGCCTTTATTAATCCCAAGAGGGGAAATTCGGATACAGAGAATGGTAAAAAATAATAATATAAGGTGAAATGTAATGATATAGTGTAACATAATGTACAGTACAGTAGCTAAATGATAATGTCAGCATGCAATGCTAACCCTAATGCTAACATCTGCTAATTAGCACTAAACGCAAAGTACAGCTAAGACTGATGGGAATGTTGTTTTGCAGGTTTTGGTCATACATTGATGGACCTGATGGTAGTGGTGGATAAAAAGTCTGAGGATCACCATAGTCAGTATCCTCACAATTTAAAGGCACTTCAGATGTTTCAGTCAGGAAGGGGTGGACTGACTGGCCAACATTGCCATCCCAAAACAAAAAACAAAACTACAATTCGAAAGTTTCCCTAATGGCCCAGAGGCTTAAAAAAAAAAAAACGTCCTCACACCCTTAAAACCATTAAAGTGCCAGAAATGAAGAGGGTTTCTTCTCTGGGGCACATGAATTTGCTATGCAAACTTTCATAGCAATCTGATTAGATTATATTTGCTGCATGCAAATTGTGGCCTGATTGTAATGAAATGTATGAAAGAAAAAAGATCTGGGGCCTTGACTAACCCTTATTGAAAACAAACAACCATGTTGTCCTGTTTGTCAATAATGAACCATGTCAGTGATTGGTCAACAGCAGGTCCTGGCAGGCAATTGGCTTCTTATTCCTCTTTTTACAGTAGTAAAACTCATGTAAATGATTTTATTTTTGACATAACATTTAAGTTTTGCTTATGAAGCCAGCAGGTCATGGTTTGAACATAAGGTTTCTCTAGGTATTATCTAATGTTTTAAATTGAAATACAAAATATGTATATTATAAAATGTCTTTAAAAAAATAAATAATATTATATACTTACAGTATATAATCAAATTTAAAAAATATATATATTGACACTCTACCTGAGGAACATAGTCATTTATACAGAATAGTTTTTCATAAGAAAGTTGTCATGGTTTCACAGCCTCAAAAGATATTTAAAACTAATATAATTGGATTTAGAAGAATTTGAATTGTGTTGCATCATACTGTACAAGAAGCAGCCAAAGATGCAATAATGCAGCAATTTATTCTCCGTTTCTGAATAAACTGTCCATCCTTACAGTAAACAGTAAGTAGTTTTTAGTAGTAGTAGTTTGGTGGATTTATCTGCTTTAAGGAAAATGTGATTGGTGCTCCACTGTTGGCTAAATGTCAAGGTGTGGTTCTCGGGGTTAAGACTACGTTGATATACATATATCATAGGTTTTTGCATTGCAAAAATTCAACGAAGTTGCAACGAAGCATCTTACTGATCTAATATTACGATATTTCCAGATCTGGCAATTTGACAGAATTAAAAGACAGTACATGCTTGTGTGACTTGTCTGCATTTAAGGACTCACACACATTAAAAAAAAGAAAAGAACTGTGAATAAAGTTTAATTTGGACTTTTTACTTGATGCTGCTTGCACAAGAGCCACTTCCTGATTACAAGAATCTATACTCTCACAAGTGGAAAATAACCAAATACCATGTGTTTCACTGGTCTAAGAGGAAATCCATATTTAGGTCCTAATACTATAAATGTGAGCTCTTTGTCGGAAACACAAGACGTTCCTATTGGGTTTCAGGTTCAAACTTATTTCCACAGAAAAATACTATGACTTAGAATGAAAGCAGCCATTGTGCATACACTTAATCTCTTCAAAATAAACACAAATATTATTCAAAGGTTTGACGGGATTAATGTGTATATAGAGATTCATATCATTCTTGCCACGCCATATAGACTTAAAGCTTCATCCACTATATGTTTAAGTAAAAGCCTCTACCAGCTCAGTGTCTAACTGTCTACACAAAAAAATGGCTGCTTAGTTGCATGTATTATTTTTATATAACTGCGTGAAATAGCTGACTGTGTTTCATCCAGATTCCCATCAGCTCACCACCCAGTGTGTGAGTCTCGCTCCCTGGGGAGTTTCTCTACTCCTCTCCTTCCTCTTTTATCCCCTATTTTCTTGTGTATGTAAACAGAAGTAAAGCATTTTGGGCTCCAAGGCACAGCATGATGATCAAACAGTGTGCACAATCAATGACTTTGAAGAGATCTAACATCCCTTATAAATGTATTTCACACAGAAGGAACAGCAGAAATGAAGAAATTCACTTCTGGAGCCAATGGCTACATGATTTTTGTCTTTAGACTGAGCAGGGGGGAAAAAACGGAGAGCAAAGTTTAAGAAAGGAAAGACTTTTTCTTGCACTCTACACAGTGCTAGCTCCTTGTGAGTCTTTGATTACATGGCCGAGCGACTCGAGGCCTGTAAGCTTTAGAGCAGGGAGGAGTCAGTGAGAAAGAAGAGGAGCTCGGAGAAGTTTCACCAGTGTATGTCTTGTGTCTCAGATGTAAATTGTTCTCATCGAGTCTGATTTCATACAGCCTAACAGAAGCCAACTAGACAAAAGACACCTAGAAGCCTCAGTGTGTGTTAACATCACCGTTTTCTTTCATTTCTCTGTCTGTTGATATGGAGTTAAACTGTGAATTTGATAACAGCCATGTATAAAGCATGTTTCTAAAAGCCTAATATGTCAAAACCCACACACAAAAACTTCACACTTAAGCTAAACACTCTTCTTTTTCATAAGTCTGAGGGTTTAAACACTTCACAGCAAAAGCAAGTGAAGATTAGATGAGAGAAGACTTCCTGTTCTTGGTGGCGTAGCTGAAATGAAGCTTCCTGTCACCAAGTGTTAAGGTAAAGGCAGGCTTGTGACATCACTTTGACTTGCTTGACTTGAAACCAGAGGCGAGAGTTAGGGTTTGGGTAACAAGACCAGGAAGCTGCGTCCACTGATAAGACAGAAAACGTATGTAGTTTAAAATAACGTGTTTTTTAAAAACCTTATTTCTCTCTTAGAATTAAGTTTAGCTTTGGTTTTCCGTGTGAATATCTGCCTGTTGGTCCCCACTAGGACTATACTGTATGGTGTGTGGCCGTACACACCCTAACTCCTGGATATGGCAGGTCTCTGGGGTCTCAAGATCCTGCTGCTCTGTGCTGGGATCATCGCTTTGGCCAACTGTAAGTAACTATCTTTTTCTTCTTTAGGCATTAAAGAAAAATAAATGGTGTTTTATGAAGTTGTTTCCTTGTGTCTTTCATGTGAAAGTCTTCAAGAAGAAAAAATATCTGAAAATGATACAAAACATGAGTGATAGCCAACTGTAGGTGACAAGGTCTTTTATTCTAAACTCCTAACTTTGCTGTTTTTGAAAATGTAGCATATGATTGATCTTGTTTATGAGAACATGTAAATGCTTTCCATGCCTCAGATAGAGACATGAATCTGTCAGAGCAAACGCTTGACAATTTGCTCCTTTGTTTTTAACTAGAAAACATCACCACACAAAATAAAATAATTTAAATTAAAAACTGAGGGCAGAAATGACAAGCTACAGTATATCATGTCTTTGAGCTGTGCCTCCGTTTGTGCTACTTCACGTTTCTTAAACTTTCCAAACCCAAGAACACAAGACATTACAGCGCACACTTGTGATGTGAGAAGCTAAAAAGTGACAGGTTTGTGAGCCCCTTTGGCAAAAGAATAAACAGTTATGTTCAATCAAAGACGGTTGTTAATAAGAATACTCGCTTTAAAACGTGTTCTTTCATTTGGTACAATGCTATGGGAATTTTTGCAATTTCTGTTCTGCTTGACATTGTGTGTGTGTGTGTGTGTGTGTGTGTGTGTGTGTGTGTGTGTGTGTGTGTGTGTGTGTGTGCGCGTCTGTGTGCCTGTGAGTGTGATCGTGCAAGTGTGTGTATGTGGGTGGGGGGGTTATGTCTGTCAGAGATGAGAGGATTTTTCAGGGTGTGTCCCTGCAAGCTCTTCACTTCAACCCTAGAGGCTGTGGGTGTTATGATACACATCTGAGTGTGTGTGTGTGTCTGTATGTGGGGTTGTGTTTGTGTGTGTGTGTGTGTGTGTGTGTGTGCATGCATATATGCGTGTGTTAAGTCAGACCCACCTTACTGCCTCTTGCATCACTCAGAGTTCTGCTACTGTTCAGCACATCAAATAAATTCAGCTATTTTCCACAAGGATGTCTGTACACATGGGCTGAAATAAACCAGTCACTCTGTTTATTTCACTCTGCTTTCCGTAATGTCAGTCAGGGTCAGTACTTGTCGTTTGTTTCTAACATAGAGTCCTTCTTAGCTAGTGTGCGAGGTGAGTCATCATGGTACACCCCGTCAACATTTCGGCGTTTCTTATACAGTATATATATGTCTTCATTTTTTGCATCGATTGTGTTTTCCATTGGTCGAGCATCGTTTTTTTTAGAATTAAAACACTGCAGAGTAACTCACAATAGTTTATAATAGCTATGAGGCTATGTCTGAAATCATTTTGTATTTATTTAGTCATCTTAACATAATAGCATACAGCCAGTGGTGGATAGTAAGTAACTACAGTTACTCACTTTAGTACCATTCTGATGTACTTTATTTTATGGTTACAGATAACACTTTTACAGTGTTTGGCTTTTAGTGGTAATTGAGTGTTTTTACAGAGTGGTATTGCTTCAGTACTTTTACCCAGTGCAGAAAGAATAATTCAGATGCTTTACTTAAGTAAAAGTACACAGTTAGAAAATATTCCACTACAAGTCCAACATTAAATCCTGCTCAAGTAAAACTATATCAGCTGAATGTCCTTAAAGTATCAAAATCATAGCATGCTGGTTCTGTATAAAAGTGGCCCTTGTGAGGGAAGTGAATACTTTTGACATGCAATGCATATTTGTATAACAAGTATCCATCTTATGTTGTTTTACCACAATATTATATATAATATAAATGTGAGAAGAGCTATCTCCCAACACACAACATATTCAGTGTTAAATCCAATTAAAAACGTTGCTGAATTTGTCCTTCTTTGCTACTTTCTTAAAGATCACATGGGCACCAAAAAAAATTATTTAAATTGACTGGGTGAGAGCAACTGTGGCCCATCAAGATGCAAAAGTATTAAGCTTTCTGTAGCTGCAGGACAGAGATGTGTGATTAAAATGTTGACCACTTCCGTGTTCCATTCTGAGTTGCCATCATTTCCTGGCAGAGAGAGAGCACAAGTATAGGCCTTGAGAACTCACGAAAAATAGGGGAAGTGCAGTGCCAAAATGAAGAAGTGAGGTCAGAAATGTTAAGCATGCTGCACAATTTAAGCTGTGTTAGAGGTGAGCTTGTTAATGCAAAATAGGAGAAGAAAGTGGAGGCAGATAAAAGGAAGCTGATGGTGAACACTGATAGAGAGAAAACTGATGCATGAGAGAGAGATCACTGTGTCGGTTTCTTTACCAAATGTCTGTCAAGTAAATGGATTCAGGGACAGGCGTGTGGGGGCATTTGAGCTCTTATTTTCACACTAAACTCCAACTGCTGTCAACTTTGCACTGTTGAGTTTCTTCTCGGTCGCCCTGTCTCCCTTCCTCTATTTCACCTTCTTTCTCTGTCAAACAGGCCGGGGTTAGAGAATCACACCTTTGTTTCACACTCGGCCCTGAAAACACTGAATAAGAAAGTACCCAAACGACCAAGGAGGCTTCACTTAAAACTAGTTTTAAAAACAACTTCAAAACTTAAGCTGTGGCTGAAACAAACTTAGTTATGAGAAAATATTTACTCATCAGCTACTTGAAATATTCATAGAGCACGATTGCATCTCTCAAACGTTTCACTGAAACAATTCAAACAGTCACCACAAAGTATAAAGTGGTAAAATGTCAGAGTGCAGAGAGCATGCATCTCTGCTCGATATAGTGAAACAAGAGCGCGCCAAACCACATCCTGAGACTCATTGTTGGACTGCCCCCCCATACACTTATTACTCATTGCTCACTGCTATAATTAAAAAGAACAAATGGACAACACAGTTAAGACGTGTTTACAGTAAATCCATTCTTAAAATCAGGATTGTAGTGCACACAGCCAAACTCAATTAACAAGCCTTTTTTTATTACAAGTTTTGATACTAACATAATCTAATAACAAAATACAGAGTTTGAAAAGCACAAAAAAATGAACATGTAAATATTTTTTGTTCATACTGAGTGCACACAGTTTAACTATTATTTTAAACAATATAAGTTGACACTGAAATTTCGAATAACTAAGAACAAGTAAGTGTAGGATTGTTCTAGGTTTCATTGCAAAGCAGGAAACAGCGGTTTGCCTTCTGAAATAGCAAGTGTGGCTCTTTGCTGCATTGCCATAGCAACCAGGTTGTACAGCGCTGCCTCATGGAGAACTAAAGATGAAAATGGTTGCTTTCCTCTTTCTTGACCTGATAACGCTTTGGCCCTGCAAGAAAGAGTTTTATCTGTCAGATAAAGTGAGCACTTTACATAAAGAACACACACACACAACAATCATAGTTTGTTGATGTTGTTTGTTTCTTTTTTCTTTATCTGCATATTCTATGCATTACACTGTACTCTTCTGTGACAAAAAGCTACAATGATTTAGACGTTTTCTCTATTTACAGGCCAAGATCCACCTGCAAATCCAGCAGATCAAACAAAAGCTGGAAATACAACAGGTGAGTGGCAATACATAAATATAACATTCAATTGCTATTATAATGAATACAAAGGTTAATTCTACTTAAGTGGCTGTGTTTGTGCAATACCTTCACCTCAGCCTCCTCTACCTCTCACTCTCTCTCACTGTCCCATCTCTTCATGGATGCAGCAGCCCCAGATCCAGCAGAAAATCATGGAATGAATTTGCTCTTCAAATTGAAATAATGTGCTCTATGCACAATGAGTGACATACATATATTTTCTCACTCTTATTAAGTAGTTTGGTTGACATTGGCCTCCATATAGCAATCCTTTGGTGGAGGAATGTGGCCACAGTTATCCTTACCTACAGACAGTTACTGGATGCATGTATAAAAGATGTATATTGCACTCTACTCTAGTTTGTGCTCATTTCAGAACATTTTACTTTGCCAAAGCAGTATTAAACACTAACGCTGAACGTATATGGTGTGCAACTAATCTGCAATGGTGATTTATTATTGCTTTTAAACTGAGCTAAAGCATACCAACTATGACTGGGTTTATAGCATTTATACTTTTGAGGGCCTAAAATTAGACCCTCCAATCATGGGAAAATATCCCAATGAGGGTACATAGTGTTTGTTCATATTATATTGATTAAGTCATATACAATGATCCCTGGCTTGCTCACCAAATGCAATGTATTCACGTTTTTTTGCTTCTGTGTCTGAAGTGTCTGCAAAGTGAGTTAAGAAAAAAGCCAGATGTCTATACTGATGTTACTCTAAAGGTTGTTTGTCAAGTTATACTGTATCTGAACAAGGATAGGACAGAAAAAATTGAGCGTGACATTCTCTGGAAAATTTGAAAAAACGTGTTTCTGTCTTATCCACTGACCTTGGCTTTATAGAAATAAACTGTCCTGAGTTTGAGTGAGAAAGCTATAGCAACTTGTCATCAAAGTTAAGGTGGTCAAACTTGAGTCCTCATCAACTTTGGTTTAATAATAGTAAGTGTATTGACTCTGTGAAGAAGCTAAGCTAGGTAGGTTGATGCACCGTTACAGGTAATGCTTACTCCAACTCCATTTCCACTATTCTAGCTGCAGAGTACTACTGAGGACGTTCAGCTGATACTGCCTTTCCTTCCCTGAATATAAATGTGCTCTGTGCAGTGCTACTATGGCCTTATTACCTCCTCTTTTCTTGTTAAAACAAAGACATACATAAATGAGGGGAAGGATTTACATGTAGCAACAGCATCTTTGTAACAAAAAGAAACAGGATTTATGTGGTCATCATCATTTACATGTAGCACCCTTGATGAAGTAGGAATTAGCATTGTGATATTGTGTTTGGCCTGAATTTTGTTTTCTTGGAACACGTGTTTCAGCACTCTCACCTCCACGCACCACCCAAAATTCCACTTTACCTTCAACAACCAGCTTATTGGTCACCACCTCAACTCCACGCACCATGACAACAACTACTGTCATGTCTTCAGACGCCCCAACAGCTGCCCACAAACCTACACTCAACTCGCAAACCCTCACCTCAAACTCCTCAATTCAAGCACTCAACACAACTACTGTGTCTGGTAATGTATTTAGCCTCAGTTTACAGTTTTATTGGAAACATCAGCGTTGCATCCAGTGTAGTATTGCCAACACTATATATGCATTATATCAGGTAAGACTATTGGCACTAAAGTATTTCTACTTGAAGGTGACCTCCAGCTTTCTTTCCATCTTACAGACACTTCTGCTCCTCCTGCAAGCACCTCACCCTCACCTTCACCCTCAACCTCACCCTCAACCACACCCTCAACCACACCCTCAACTACACCCTCAACTACACCCAGCAAGACATTAGACTCTCAGGCAAACACCACTCAATCCCAGACTTTACCTCCAAGCACCATGTCAAACACCACCGTGACTGTCACCAAAGGTTGGAATTTTCTCCTTTACAAGTTCTCCATTTGTTCTGTGATTAGTGTTAGTATAGACGACAGTTACTAACACCAGCACTGCTAAGGAGTGGGTTACAAGAAATAAAAAATACAGACACTTGCAAGTTTCTTTGGAAGAGTATTTTAAAGTTTTTTCATCATTTATTAATATTTTGTTGTTTTCCTTTTCTAATCTCATTTGAACGTGTTCTCCAGCCACCACACCAGCCCCTCCACAGTGTGAGTATCAGTATTATTTTTCAAGATATAATACTTTATATACTTCATCTTTACACTCATCTCAATAAACACAATTAAGTAATTATATTGGTGTCCAGTATTTCTCTCCAGCTATTAAAGTAGATTTATACAGGGAGTGTCCAGAGTGTTTGAAATCTAAGGAGTATGTTCAACATCTACATGGAGAAACTGTCTGAAATTCAAAGATCATCATGTGGTTTATATTAACTAGAAGATAACTTGTGATGTTCTGTAGTTTATAACTCTGTTGATTTTGTGTGCAGGTTCTTACACTGTCAAAGCCATCAAGTTTGGCTTCCAGATTGACATGATGACCTCTACCACTGGCAACTACACAATAAACATTAAAGAAAAAGACGGTCCAAAGACTGAAAAAAAGATCCACCGTTCATTTCTTCTTTCAAAACTCAACACATGAAATCAAAGACCTGAAGCCCTGTACTGAATATGAGCATAATGTGTCATTTATTGATAGTGCTGGCAAAGAAACATCCTGTAACCGCACTGAAAATAAAACTCGGACCAATCAAATAAGTGAGTAAAGATAATTTATTGAATTTCATCTTACTTTCTTTTAAATTTAAGAAATGAGACAGACAGATTTCATTTAACTTGTGTTTTTCAGGTGAAGGTGACATTACAGATGTAAGCTGCATGCCTGGATACGTTTGTTACCAGAGTGATTGGGACATCAGCTCTTCTCTATTTTCATCAAATAATATTCCAGCTGAGAAATGCAGAAAAAACAATACAGCATTCTGTATCAAACCTGGTTACAATGACATTTGCACAAATTTGACTACAACCTTCACTTCAGGAAACTGTTCGGGTTCCTTTGGCTTCACCAGAAGCATCACTGTTGGTATGTACAGCAGAGTCCTCATGTATTTTTAATTACATTTGGTGCAGACCTTATTTCATCATCTTTAATGTAAATGCTGCTTTCTTTTTTCACAGATTTCTTAGATCCTAGTGAAATAAAACAGCCAGATTCAAATCATCTTCCTGCAATAAAACCAAAATTACCTCCAAACTGCAGTAATCTCACCATTGATTACACCTGTCAGGGTAAGTAGAAAGAATAGAAGTAAAAACAAAATGACCAACATTATGAATGGAATTATACGGGAATAGGTAGAGGCAATTTGCCACATTAGATGTTCAAGCTGTGGTTAGACTAATTAAAATGACGATGAAAACCAGTTTTACTTTAAACTGAATCGCAATCGTCTTTTGGTCTAAGATGAAGTCAAGGAAATACTTTGTGCACTCTGTGAGTCAGTTGAATAGCATATTTATTTTTGTATTTATTTGCTTGAAAGTGTCCACATTGGAATCTAAAAAAAAGATAAGTGCTCATTAGCACCAAGATAGAAATGCCAGTTATTGCAGAAATGCTTTCATCCTTGTGTCTCCTCAGAAAATGGAAACCTCAATGACACCAAGGAACTGTCTGAGCTGGAGCCCTTCACAGACTACAGCTGTACTGGTCAGATCAAGGAAAACCACGTCACCATTAACAACACAACTCCTTTCAACTTCAGGGTTAACTGTGGTATGCTAATATTCATTTTACCTCAGTGCAAAAGATAAAGATAACTGCTCCAGTTCCTCAGTTCAGTGTTACAGATTTATGATGTGTTCCAACAGATCTTACATTAAACTACATAAAGAATACTACAACCAATACCTCCATTCATCTGGAATGGAACACGACCAGTAACAATTGTCAAGGTGTCCTTCCTAATCTAAAGAAGCTCTCTTACGACTGCAGTTGTACTCCTACTGACTCAAATCATGAACACAAACCTACAAGTGAGTACAGTTATTTAAAATAACTTTGCAGTAATGCACTTTTGGAGATTATTTACTGGTCAGTTAACCTAAATAATGAAATATACTGTGGACAATTGAATCATCCACTGTGCTACATGCTAACTCTTTAGCATGCTAAGTGATGCTAGGTGTAGATAACCTGAGATTGGTGAAGATGTGACATGACATGAAATATGATACATAAATAACATTGATTGTTAGAGTTTGATGTCCTTGTTTCCATAAGAAGTAAACAAGGTCAACAAATGTTAACAGCTAAAAATTGCTACATGGTAAATGATTAGCACCTGGTTGTTATCTTAAGATCCTTTATTAGTCCCACAGCGGGGGGTTGATTGATTTTGTTTAATTTCATTTCCATTTTATTGTCACTAAATGGAAAAGTTGTCTTTCTTGTCTTGTTATTAATGTTACTACTTGTTGCTAATGAAACTATGTTGCAGCTAAAAAACTACCATCAGGAGGAACATGTGATATTACTGGACTGGAACCATTCAAATATTATACCTGTAAAGTCCAACCCAAATACAACAACAACAAGGAAGATTTCAACCCTCAGACAGTTAGACAGAAGACTGCGAAAGGAAGTAAGTGTCTAAAAATGTTTATTTCAGGTGCCCTTCTGGTGCCCCCACTGCATGCAGCTGGTGCCCTTTTTGTTCCACCACTGACAGTCAACAGCTTGACTAAGGTTTTGTTTTTCACATATTGTTAAATATCCAGATCGGACAACTGTGTGTAAAGTAAACATTTTTATGAAACACCGTTTTAACATCATATAGCGTTAGAACAGTTTCAGTCTGTGAGGCGCTGTGACTCAAAAAGCTCCTGTACAAGAAATGTAGATACTAAATGAGATTTGAATTTGGAACATTAATCCAAGATTTACTATAATCATTTATTTAATTATTATTCAAGGAAATTATAGTAATTTTAATTTTAGATGTTATTTGTTCTATTCATCATCATTATATAAATTATGTAATTGATCCTATTGTTTATTTATTTAGTCTTTTATTTAACAGATGGCGTTAAAATGCTGATAATTATTCCTTGATATCAATACACCTCATGGAGGCCTACAATGTAGGAACATTGCTCTTCAAGTCATTATAATGAATAATGAATAAATGTCAATGTAGCTCCAATCTTGAAGTACAGTGGTTATTGTCCGTGTTATTCTCTTTTACTAGGTGAGAAATCTACCAGCTTCACTCAGTTCTGACCTGACTGATGAATTTAAAAAACACAAGAATTTAAATACTTGTTCTTCTTATAATTATATTGTTTCCTGCTTTAACACCTACAGTTTCCTTTTCATGTCCATAGCTTCATTGTAAGAATGACTCAATTGTTCTATATGTGAAGTACATTTCCAGGATAAGACTGACATCGTGCCCAATATCAGGAATTAGTAGGAGCAAATTACACATCCAGCTAATTTAAATTGTTCCAGTTGTACTGTATTGTGTGAACCGTTAACTTAATTTAATATTGTATGTGGAGTTTTCTTTTGCTAGGTGCAAATGTTCCACCAAAACAAGTGTCTTCCCGAAACATTTTTGCAGAGCCATTGCTGCGTCCAGGGCTTAGCGCTGCCCAAGGCGATTGTGATTGGTTTAAAGAAATGCCCTGTGGAGATAGGTCGGGCAATGTGAGACTGGTTTAAATTGAACTAAAAAGTAGAATTTAAAGTGGCTATTTGTAACTTTCAGTTTGTGTTGATTCTAGCGGCCGCTTTGGACAAACAGAGAAGTGTTTTAAGCATCGTTGAATTTCGAGTGTTGCATACGGTAACTTAGCCTACTTTGGATGTATTGTGAGCTAAACCAGGTATCACTGTCACGAGCCAAATCATTAAGAGTTTATTGTAGCAACTAAAGTAATAATAATATTGATAACTTAGATTTATAAAGTGCATTTCATGAAACCCAAGGACACTTTACACAAGTACAGGAGGACAAGGGAAATGAAAAAAGGTGGGCCAACACAAACACAGACTGAAAATAAATTAAAACCGGGCACTAAATAGTTGGCTACCGACTCACAACCACATTGCACATTGTAAAGTTATTTTATGAATGAAATACCACAGCAGATAATGTCTACAATTAAAGTAAAATACAATTAAGCCTATATAAAGAAATCTCCTGCTACCTTTTAGTTTTCTGGATACTCACTAACACAGGCTTTTTCTGAGTCATACCGAAATCTGTGACCCATCACAACGTGTTACCGTAGAGCCAGTCTACCTGCCGTAAATCATTTTGTGACTTCAAAAACTATATAAAAATAGAATTCTGTTCACTGTAGTCTTGCTTGCTGTTACAGCTCATATATGATCATCAGATGACAAAATGACAGTCTCAGAAACATTTAAAAGTTACAGATAGTTACTTTAAAAGCTGTCATTGTTCATCATTTAACAACTTATATTAAAAATATAGAATAATAAGTAATTTGCTGATCTTTTTTTACTTTGAGTTTACTTTGAATACTTTTCAATGCAAATTAAATTTATTTTGCTTTTCACATTTTGTTTTTATATTATTTCTGACAACCAGGACAATCAATACAGCAACACACTAATAATGCTAATCAGTGTTTAAACTCCTGTTATAGCAAAATAAAATGTCATTGTAAGTGTGGGAAAGCATTAAGTGTTGTATCTAAATGAAAATGTTTTGTTTTTCTTCACTCTCTTACAGCACCAGAGAAAATAAATACACTGACGGTGAAAGTTACAGAGAATAACGTGATAACAGTAACCTGTAATTATGGAGATATCAAGTTTAACGGACCTCCGATATCCGTCACTGCACATCTTCTTTATGGTGGAAATACTCAGAAGGAGCTGACAAACAAACAAGAATGCGATTTTGTATTCGCAGATCTAAGCTACTCAACGGAATACAAAGTAAAGGTTTGTGTAATCCTAATTTTTGGTTTCACAATCTGATTATAACTTTATTCCTTCATATGTTCCTGCAACTCAAATTATGAATTTTCTTTGGTGCAAGTGTTCTCTGGGCTCAAAATCGGTCAAACCGTTTGGCTGAATCATGGGTTTTCCTGATCATACTATATTTAGTCTTTGGGCACATGAGACCTTTCTACTTATTTCATGTGCCCAAACACCATATATAGTATGATAAGAAAATGGCTGTATCTCAGAGACTACAAGCAGCCCAATCAGGCATTTAGTAACTCAACAAGATGACTATCAAAAACATGCACACATATGCAGTGTGAAAACAAATCATATGAAGACATTTAATAAACACAATGTAACCGTTTTCCCTCATATTTTTTAAAATCCTGACATTGACTAATTGATATGAGTGTTTTGTCATGCAATCTAAACATTTTAAAGTTGTACTGTTAGATACTTGCCCAGAGTATTTCTGTAGCAGAAACTTTAGACCAATCAGAACAAATGTTGTGGCATTTTTCCTTATCGTTCTAAATATCATATTTGGGCACAAATTAAGTGATTCTTTTGTGTTTTCAGGTGACTGCTTTCAACGGAGAATTTCTCAGCGACCCCTTCATAGAATCTGTTTCCACTCGCTGTATGTGACGTTTTAATTAGTGCCACAAATTGTCTCATTGTCCACTTAAATCCTTTGACACATTTTATTTTGTACACACGTCCACATATACATTGTATCTTTAACATAAATGCCAACACTTTTTATATATGATATTATTTCCCCATTATTCTACAGATAATGACAAAGCTGTCATTGGGTTTCTGGTCTTCCTCATCATCGTCGTGTCTGTGGCTCTGCTTTTGGTCGTCTACAAGATTTACATTCTGAAGCGCACAAACTCCCAGTAAGGATCCGTCTGCATCAGTTTGACGTCACATTGCTTCTGTTTTTATTATATTTTATTTGTGTGGTTGTTTTATTTTACACAAATAGGCTAGGTGATTCTACTGTTACCACAATACCTTTCATTTATACTACATAAAGAGCACTATTATTGCATTTAGACAGACATATCATTATTACTCATAAAACTCTTTATGTAGGCCTTCTTTTTCCATTCTATATTACATCCAATTTAAATTCTTTGAAGCCAATCTTCACTGTTTTATTTCTTTTCTTTTTTCCAGTGACATGGGTGAAAACATGATGCTTATCTCAACAGCAAGTGAGTAAACTTTAGATTGCCTGTTTTTTTTCCTTGATTTTGTCTTAAACCAGATGATCATGGCACTCTTTAAGTATGTGATAAATGGCACCCACATGTAACAGCAACTGTTTTTAAAGGATGTATTATGTTATGTCCAAATATGCAGATGTATTCCTTTCTTTCTAGTTATATAATTTAGAAACATGTTTCTAGGTAAATAATTCATAAAAACAGAAATATATTCAAATATTTACTATACTGCAATTTGAAATACTGGCAAGTGTTACATTAGTTTTATTACAGTATTACATAGTTTCTGCTGGCTGGTTTGCTGTTGTAGATGATGAGGAGAACTTGCTGCCTGTCGAGCCAATTGCAGCAGAGTTACTGCTGGAAGCCTACAAGAGGAAGCTCGCAGATGAGGGAAGACTTTTCCTGCATGAGTTTCAGGTACACTTTATATCTGTGTGTGTTTTTAGGGAACTATATTTTATATTTATTGGATGGTTGTGCATGCTAAGGGCCACGGCCAATTATAGATTAGAAATAGTGTAATTGGTACTCAAGAATTGCTGCTTGGTCTTTGGCAAATGACATAATTTGTTTCTGCTTTCAGAGCATCCCCAGAATCTTCTCGAGGTACAGCGTGAAAGAGGCCAAAAAGCCCTGCAACGTCCCCAAGAACCGCTATGTGGACATCCTGCCATGTGAGTCTGACATGAGATGAAAGCACTTACTAGATATGTAATGTGTATTTTTTAACAGTAAATCAGTTAGTATAATAACTTGTAACTCGGCTTGTCTGCACTCATAGATTTGGCTATAATGTGTAGACTATGGCTAGCCTGACGTGGTCATACTCAGATTCTAGTCAGAATGTTCTTCCCGACCTTGAATGTTGTGGGCGGGGCTAAGTTCGGCTGGCATCCAGGCTAGACTGTGGCAGCTATTTCTTTAATATCTCTAGTTGTATTAAACGTTTGTGGGAAATGTTGCAAATTAGTGATGGATTAAAAAGTTTCTACGTCAATGTATGATATGCCTATTATATTTCAGGTTCTCTCCATGAACAGCTTCTTAATTGGATTTCTCATTTATAGGACTGTTAATGTGTCATCTGCAATAGTTTAATTCATCTATTTATTAATTCATAAATTTTCTGTCTTGAACCAGATGATTATAACCGCGTCCAGCTGACCACCGGAAATGGAGAGACAGGATCAGACTACATCAATGCCAGCTTCATTGATGTATGAAAAAGATCATACTACTTTTACTATTACTGCTGCAGTCATAATAATTATCAAACATTATCAAGCTACACACAAAATTAGTCACACACATTAGTCATGTTAAATGGCTATGTTTTGGCCTCATGATCCCTCTCTGATAACACCCCTAATTGAACATTACCTTATTTCCTGCTGCAGGGGTACAAGGAATCCAAAAAGTACATCGCAGCTCAAGGTAAAGCAAAGTTATCAAATACTTCACTCACTCACTCACTCACTCACTCACTCACTCACTCACTCAGTACACTTGTGTTATGTTTCTGGTTGATACTAAGTGTGTGCATGTCTATGTGTACAGTATATACATTCTGTGTGTGTTGTAGGGCCGAAGGACGAGACTGTCAGTGACTTCTGGAGGATGGTCTGGGAGCAGCAGTCCTCTATCATTGTAATGGTAACACGCTGTGAAGAGGGAAACAGGGTAAGAACAGGAGTTTGATCTTTTTTAGTTGACTTTGGTTATAATGTTATAGTGGTAAAAAGTGTCCTTTATGTGACTGCAATAAAAAAATTGCTTCCCATAACTGACTGACTTGAGTCTGTCAGTCACTTAAACACACTCACATCATAGCTACTCTGTCACATATACTGTATCAGATATGGACAAACCCAAAATCCACACTCATGTGCAGTCTGTGGTCTGATTTGTTGGAGAACGTTACTGTTTAATCTTTAATCCGCTTTTAACATGCATCAACATGCCGTGTAACGGATGTATTACTGAAAAATTGGGTTGTCCCTCACCCCCTCTCTCCTCTCTCCTCTCTCATGTTGCAAACAGGTCAAGTGTGCGCAGTACTGGCCCTCTCCAGACCGGGAGACAGAGATCTTTGCGGAGTTTATAGTGAAGCTGATCTCAGAGGACCACTGTCCAGATTACACCATCCGCCGTCTCAGCCTGACTAATGTGAGTCTCGATTACATTACAGTGCTTTTAATGTGTGTGTCTGTGTATAATTGAAGGCCATTATATCTGTCCATCTTTATCTCAATAAATATACTTGATCAAATCATATAATTATATCTGTGTTCATATATGTCTTTGTGCATGTTTGCATATAATCATCTTTGTGCCTGTGTGTGTTTGTGTCTGCAGAAGAGGGAGAAGAACTCAGAGAGGGAGGTGACCCACATCCAGTTCATGAGTTGGCCGGACCACGGCGTCCCAGGGGAGCCACATCTGCTCCTCAAACTGAGGCGGCGTGTCAATGCGTTCAAGAATTTCTTCAGTGGCCCCATCGTCGTTCACTGCAGGTTGGTACCAGCTCCCATTCGAGGTCAGCTGACATTCACTTGTATTTGTTCCAAATATCAAAATAAACAATGTTTAATTTAACAAAATTGTGCATTTGCTAGTATCTTCCCATCTCCCATTGTTTCCATTCTTCTTCTATGGCATGCCAAACCTGGAAACACATTATGTGCTATATATCAGAGCTGCATTCATTTCCACTGTACATTTAGTACATATCACAGTCATACCCCTTATTTAACTTATTGGTTTATTGTTCATTCTGTACATCTTTTGATATATATACAGAAGATATCTTTATAAACATGTGCTACTGTTTGCATCAGGGCAGATGCTAAAGAGTATTTAGTTGTACTTACACGTACTGTGTGCAATGGCAGTAAAGTTCATGTTTATATCCATGTTATGCAAAACTGGACTCCTATTAGGGGAAAGTCTGACTGGATCACTTTCTTTGAACGTATGACCAAAGTCCTCAGACCCTCTCATACCCACAGTAGGTTTCTTAAAGTCTCTTTTCAGGCACACATCTGAACTTGCTTCATTGCTTCTATGGCTTCTGAATTGAGAAAAACAACTACAACAACAAGTCATTGTGAATCAGGTTGACTCATCAGGCCATTTCCTGTCTCTATTTGCTTCTAAACTATTGCTTGACTTCCCCTTTACCATACTTGCCAAAGATAGACATGTTGTATATTAACACAATGTTATTATCTCATGTGTAGCGCGGGAGTCGGCAGGACTGGCACCTACATTGGCATCGATGCCATGATGGAGGGTCTAGAGGCGGAGGGCAGAGTGGACATCTACGGTTACGTAGTCCGACTACGCAGACAGAGGTGTCTAATGGTTCAAGTAGAGGTAAAACATGAATTTAGTCAATCATATTTTAGACCCAGTGTGTACTTCCAGGTGTGTGTCTCTCATTAGAGCTAAGTTATGTTAAGAGTGTGTTGACACATGGAAGACATTTGACTCCAGTTCTCAGTGTGTGTAGCCTACTCAAAGTGCAAATATAAATATAAATATAAATTATTTATCAATTTATTTATTAAAAATCACGACACATCATGAGAGTCTATAATCATTTTGGTGGCGCACTTCAGGTCCTAGCTTGACTTTATCATTCATTTGCAGCTATTACACAATACATCTTTACAGTATATAATACACATGGCTAGTTTATTGAGTGTGAGTGTGGCGTGAAACTGTGTTCTCTGGAGGTTGTGCACAGTATGTGTATGAGCATGTGCAGTACATGCTTTGTGTATATTTGTACATTTAATGCACAACATGACTAAAGTTATTGTTTATTCCAACGTCTATCAAGTTTCTGAACTCCAATAGTAAATCTTAGCACAACAGAGCAAAAGTGCAATAAATACACCAGCCATTTTTGCACTTCACACTTTAATTATTACAGTTACTACTTAAGATGTCGTATTGTCTATACAGTTGTATGTGTCCTTCTTTTATGTCCTAAGATGCTTTGTTGATCTTATGTTTATGTTTTTGTGCTTTGTTGATTTAAGAATGTTTTTTCTGTTACATGTTTGTGTTGTGAAGCAACAGATTGTAGCAATATGTCCAAGACAAATTTCCCCTCTGGGAAAATAAAGTGTATTCTATTCTATTCTAACATATTTAGAACACCATCAGTTTTGATGAAGAACACTTGGAAAGTTGACACAGTACAAAAGCAACATTTTGTTTATTCAACCTAAACCAATCACAGAGAAGGAGACAGATATAACAAGTTTAGGATGAGTTACATAGGGATTTGTAACCTTGTAGAGACCTGAGATGTGGATTGTGTAGCTCAGTAGATGTTTGTGTATTTTTTCTATCCCCAAACTGTATATCCTTTATTTTTTTAAGTACATTTGTCCTCACACAGGCCCAGTACATCCTGATTCACCAGGCGCTGCTGGAGCACAATCAGTTTGGAGAGACTGAGTTCACTGTGTCTGAGCTCCACAGCACACTGAGCACGCTCAAACAGAAGAACTCTGGCAATGAACCCACCTTAATGGAGGAGGAGTTTGAGGTATGGCACTTTTCCTTTTTCCTGTCCACCTCTTAGGATTAATAAGGAAGAAATGACAGATGTTAAAAGTCTTTGTCTTGCAATTCAGAGACTCCCATCCTATAAAAACTGGAGGACATTCAACACAGGGATCACAGAAGAGAACAAGAAAAAAAATCGCTTTTCATCTGTCATCCCATGTAAGTATCATCTCAGCGGAGGGACAAATAATGGTAACACTTTATAATAGCCCTCATTAATAAATGGAAAATTGATAGTAAATTAAACTTGAGTTAATTGTTATTTTACTTTTAACAAACAATGAAATGATAATGTATTATGTTTCGGTTGTTTTATCATTCGTGTGATATAAAAAAATATTGTTTATACATTTAGATAGATCAATGGTTAATTATTATTCGTAAATCATCTATTAACATTATTTGGATGGCTGTTATACAGTTATAACTTTATATAGTTACAACTAAGGCTTATAATAATTAGTTAAACATCAATAAGTGGTTTATACAGTAAAGCATCAAGTAACAATTTGGCCCAATTAAATCTTTTTTGGGTGATCTAAAAAATAGATGATTTAATTATTTGTGCACTGATAATACCAATTTAAATAATGTTTATAAATGCTTTAAGTATAATCATCACTAATAGCCATCCAAAATATTTTTAGTGACGGTTTACAGATCATTTGGTAATCATTAACAAATACTTATATATATATATATATATATATATATATATATATATATATATATATATATATATATAATGTTATGATGTGTGCAACAATAAACTGTTAAAATAACATAAATTATAGCATTACTAATACCTGTAGTGTGATGTTGTGATGGCTATAATAAAGTGTTACCCAAATTACATTTTACACTATACAATAACTATAATATATCTGTGTATGTACACCATGTTTATAGTGTACATGCAGTCATACAGCAGAGTGAATATGTTTAATTTCATTTGTGCCTCAGATGACTACAACCGAGTGTTGCTAAAGGTAGATGAAGGACGCAGTCATGATAGTGACCCCAATGAGGAAGATGAGGACGAGTCATCAGATGAGGAGGATGAGGAGTCCACTCAATACATCAATGCCTCCCACATAGATGTACGTTATTTCACTTTCACTTTCAGCTGATACTAACCTGTTTCTGCATACCTCCAACATTAACCTCGACGTCCAGGCCAAAGAAATCAGTGTTTTGTTAAATTGACTCATGGCAAACTGTGTTCCTGTTGCAGCAGGTGCAATCTCATGAATTCTGAATTAGTTTTCATCTTTCATGTAGCCAGTTGCATTTTAAAACCAGTCTAATTAAATTTGTACTATTTGTTTGGATTGTGTACAACAATAGACGTATGTGTTTTCTTGCCCACACAGGGTTACTGGGGCCCACGCACCTTCATCGCAGCACAGACTCCGCTGCCAGACACCATGGCTGACTTCTGGTTGATGGTTTACCAGAAGAAAGCATCTACTATTGTCATGCTCTCAGACTGCAAAGAGGGAGATGAGGTAGAGTACCATAATGTTGTATACTTTACATATAGAATACACTAAACATGCTCTTGGTGCAAATATGGTAAATCTACTTGTTTTCTTGTGTGTCTTCTTGTTTGCAGGAGTCTGACTGTGTCTACTGGGATAAAGACAAGAAAACATTTGGGGATTTTGAGGTGGAGGTGGCAAGCACGGACACCTCCCCAACTTTCATCAGCCGCAACATGCTGATCCGTCATGTCAAGGTAACACAACAGCAACCTACTCACAAAGTCTGCTCTATTCCCATATTTATCACTATCAGCCTGTGGTGTGACTGGTCATTTCAAGCTGTTTTAAACCCACACCACTCCTGTCAACAGAGGAAAGAGAGTCGGCCGGTGAAACATTTCCAGTTCCTGAAGTGGGCGAGCAGCGATCTTCCACAGAGTCCTCAAGATCTCACGAACATGATCAAGGACATAAAAAACAGCTCTGGCAGCAGCAAATCACAGAGGATCATGCACGTCGTGGTCCACTGCAAGTAAGACAACCTCACAGAAAATGTCCTCTGGAAATTTTAAAGTGCAGTATGTATATAACCACAACTATCCATAAGAAGCTTTCAAAGCTCAATTTCAGGCCTTTAATCTCTTTTGGAAGACAAAAGCTCTTCACTCACTCGAGTTTTGGGGCAGACCCAAGTTGTCATTCCTATGAGGTCGCTCTTAAAGAGCTTGATAAAGGTTACAGCTGATTTGACCCCACTTTAAGCTGTACAGTGGCATGCCTTTTTTAATCAAAGTATTTATAGAAAAATACTGTCAGATTTTAATTTTAGCCTTCAACATTTGTCAGAACATATTGGGAGACGCTAGGCTTGTTACATTCAAACAAATCACCAATCATACAACATCATCATCATTTATTTTTATTTCATAAATAAAAGGTTAATATCTTACTAAAAATAGGTTTACAGTAACAAAGGTTAGCGGATCAATCAGAGTTGTGGTGTCACCTCATTACAAGGAAGACGTGTATATGGTTCTCTTCTGTGTGGAGTTTGCATGTTCTTTCTTTGAAGAGACTAGAGACACTAAATCATCCCTATAAACATGATTGTATAATTGGGCCCATATTTCTAAAACTTCTAAGAATTACATTTAAGAATGCTCTAAAGAGACGATACAGGAGTTAAATAAATTCTTAGCTGAGTCAGTGTGAGCAATAAAATACATTAATAAGCTACACAGCAAAGTGTAAGAGGAAGCTTTCATGATTCCAGTAATCACAGGTATGAACAGAACAGGAGTAGCCAATCAACATACAGTATCAAAACAAGTTTCAAGTTATATTCATTTGTGTGAAATCCTCAACATATCTAGTAGCAATTAACTACAGCAATATAATATAGTCATATTATCTAAATATATAAATTGGGATGATGCTGCAGCCTGCTATAAACTGAAAAAGGTGTAGTCAACAGAATTAATGGGAAAAATGACAAAGTGTGATCTTAACCTGTGTATGTGTGTGTGTGTGTGTGTGTGTGTGTGTGTGTGTGTGTGTGTGTGTGTGCGCGCCCCCTCTCCCCAGTGATGGCTCGTCCCGCTCTGGGATTTTCTGTGCTCTGTGGAACCTGCTGGACAGCGCTGAGACTGAGAAGCTGGTGGATGTTTTCCAGGTGGTCAAAACCCTACGCAAGGAAAGACAAGGGATGCTTTCCAGCCTGGTAAGAAAGAGGAACCCAGTATCTTACTGTTAGCAAAAAGTTTCACTTCTTTAATGAGAGTGAGAAGTATTACAACACTTGACTGGTCACTGTCAATCATGGACAGATGATGTTGTACCTCCTGGTATCTGTTTATAGTTCTATACTGTGGTAGTTTATACCAAGAGATAAATGTTTAACATAATGTATTTTACTTCACCATCACCACACCTTAAGCCTGTTGAATTGCTGTCAAAAATGTAATTGAGTGTCTTAGATTAGAATGTCATTTTGAAGAATTAAAGGATGAGTGAGCTTTAGTGAGTATTTACAGCAGCAGGACGGTATGTAACTGATTCAAAATAAACTACAGTGCCCATGTTCATCATAATGAAGGAACATGTCAAGCAGTGAGACTGTGCATATCATTAATGTGTTTTTTATAGATTTTGGACAACAATAGAGGTCTATGGCACATATGAATCAGCTGTAGTATATCAAGCTTTGGCAACAGGCAATACTTGTGAGAAGGATACATTAATTTTTTGTTTTGGTCTTTTTGTGGCATTTGTTGCCAATAAGAAAAAATATAGAATATCACCATTTGTATCATTTAAAATGAATGCTCTTTTTTGTATATTGTTTAGAAAGTCTACAAAGAAAGGTTCACTCTACAGCTTAGCACTATATCTTTTATGTTTCCACTCAAATCTGTCTGTGTCTTTTACAGGAGCAGTACCAGTTCTTGTACGACGCCCTGGAGGGAGTCTTCCCTTTCCAGAATGGGGAAGTGAAAGCAGTACAGGCCTCTGCAGCTGACTCTGTCCAGGTTGTCAATGAAACCAAAGCAGCAGAGCAGCCAACCGCGGAAACGGCTAAGCAGCCAGTCAGCACTACCACGAATGACCAGCAGGAGGAGGCAGAGAGCAGTCCTCTTGTGGCTGATGGAGGGAAGAAAGACAAAAAAGAGGAGCCTGAAAAAGTTTCGACAGAGACAACACCACTGGAGGACACCAGCAACAGTGCAACTGTTACTGTGGAGGTCTGAGAGGGCTGGCAGCTGGATGGCTGTGCCTTTTAGATTTGGGAATAAGCGCTTCAGCTGAATGCTTTCTTTTAATTACTTTATGAATGTATGAACATTGTTAAGACAGTGTTGTTTTGGTTGAGATTTGTTAAAGAATTTGATCAAATATTTTAATGTCAATGTCCAAAAATATGATTTAAATTAAGTTATAAATATTTTAATAGAAAAGGGTGCAAATATTAAGTTCTGTGAGAAAACTTTACTAGAAATGCTGTTGTCAAACTAGGGGCCTTGGTAAGAGACATCTCACAACTACATTTAAAATAGTTGTTGTTTTATATCGCTCTATAAATGCATTTTGAGTTTGAGTTAGTTTTAGCATTTTTATTCTTCTTAAATAAGTGGATGCTATCGAATGTTAACATATCTATATATATATAAAAATCTGGATATTTGTTGTTAAATTCAAAATTTGTTATTTGACCCTGTGTCATTTCATTAAAAGTTACAACAAGACTCTTATTTATTAGCATAATAAGTGTATAAGTATTTGCTCATTAACATTGTCATTTGAAAGTTTTGTTTTTTCCATGGATGAACTATATTAGGTGGATTTACCAAGTCCGTAACATATTTTACAGGGCCCCAAAACCCCATTTACGCATTCAGCTTCTTACTTTTAGCGATGGGTTACTACATGAACACTTTCTGCCAAAGTTAGTAGTCACAGGGACAATTTTGATTGGTTCACATGAGAGATGTCAGTGCTCTTCCCACTGGTTTGATGTGGGCTGGGCTCTGTTGGAAAAAACAAACACTTGTGCTCATTAAAAGATGTGACTGGTAAGAAAACAGTGCCCTAAAGTTAAAATAAAGGTGGGCTTCTGACCAAAGGTTGCCAGTTTGATTCCATTTGAGCACCCAATAACATTAGACTTCCAAACATCCACCAATGGAGTGCCTTTGAACAATGGACTCAATTTTAACTGTTTAATAGACTGTTGTTTAACTGGTAACCAGGTGTTCTAAAAAAAAAATAAATAAAAAGAAATGGTCCCCAAACCCACCCTAGAAAAGGTTCAAACAAAAAGGGCACAAAAGTCACTGAAAGGTTATATGAGTAAAATTGAAATATAAAATATGATATAAAAGACTGTGGAGGACAAACTGTTCATAATAATTTACTTTGATAACATTTAAAATCAGCTGTTTGTGTAATCATTGTCAAAGGCAATCAGTTACGAAATGTAAGACACACAAAATACAACATGAACAGATTCCTCAAATTTAGGACAATCATATATACATCCATCCATCACATGGAAATGATGAGCTTTTGTGAGCTTGAGTTCTTTGATACAAATCTGTCACATTTCTCTGATTCTCTGATCCGAGCTGTATCTTCAACTGATTCAGTGAATTCCCTGCTACAATTTTTTTTAAATCTCTAAATAACCATCACAAATAAAAGAAAATACATTGTATAAAAATAATCTATTTATAAAAATTATCAAATTCTGTTGAATCAAAGAGAAAACATGTGCTTTTTCACTCACACCTCTGATTCTATGGAAGAGGCTCAGAGGTTTGTGAACATTATAAATACCTCAACACTCAGCACTGAGAAAATGTCGGCTTATGTTATAACAGACACAAATTATTGTGCTTGTCAAAAAAACAGTTACAGGATTTGCTTCCTTATGCCGGCTGTCTGCCTGTGGAGTTACAGCACAGATGTTAAATAGACACAGCGTTGTGATGAATTGATTCAGTCAATGCGGACATCAACAATACTTCATATCAAAAAATACAGTTTTATACTAATATAATGCTATCATATTAGAGCTTAAATTTACTTGTCATGGTAAAAACAACACTGCAGAATAGCGTAGTTTTGGTAGGAAATAATTCCGGATATGTATTAACAATAATTCATTCATTCAAGTATTCTAGCACAGACAGTCTGTCTATCCTAAAAAACGAAAAAAAAAAATTGAAATAATTACAATATATTAAACAGCTGCATACACGATGGAATTTTAGTATATAGAATAGTAGAACGATTCAAACAAGTGGTTTCTAATACGATAACGCAGTATGTCAGTAACTTTTAGTCACTTATTGTCATAGTGATGATTTCAATTATTTAAAATGCTGAAGTAATGATTAATAATAGTTGGATATTTTGAAATGGCATCAAACACACTGTAGTGGTTTTTGCATTTCCCTGATGCATCTCAATTAAAGCCTTCCTATTATTGATTTAACATTTCATACAAGTGATTTGTGCAAAGTCTTTGGCCCATTCTGTTTATATGATTCATTGCTGAGCCTCAACTTTTGCTACATTAAACAGGACACACTTGACTGAACACACACTTCCCTGAATTCTAGGAAGCAGCAAATATACTTTCACTTCTATCTTTATCAGTACTTGATCATTCTTCGCTTGTTCAGCTTCATAAGTCACAGCTCAGTCACTCTAAAAAGACCTTTTTCTGTTAAATACCAGAAGCAGCTCATAACTAAGGTGAGTCGTAGGTGAGGCTTCTTCTAATGCATTGTGCAAACATATATTCTGGTTCCCCTCTTAGAGGTGCCGATGTACATTTTTAATCAAGAAATGTCTTCCCGTTTGTTTTCAGTGCCATTTTGTGTGCCATTTTGACATGTATCAATATGTGCAATTGGAGAACTGAGACACAAAACATCGCCCGACACACAGAAAGACATTTAGCAGCCAGCTCAGTATGTTACGATTTGTCATTAAACCTCAAGTAGACAAATATATTTGGCTAATTTACCGTCCAGCTAGTTTCCATAAGTCTTTGTTGCTGCTTTACGTAGGGCAGCGTAACAGGTAGTCAGTAAACCATTCGTTTAGCTTTTATTCTCCACATTTTGGTAAACAATGAGAAGAACTCCCGCACACTGTCTCACTTTTCAAGATTGCACCTTCCTCCAACGCACCTGTTACATATTTAGGTGTGCAGAGGTTTTTTCTAAAAATTCTCCACATGGCAAAAGTCAGACCAGGCCATCAAGTGTAGCTGTCAGCGTGGCAGGTGACACTTTGATTCGTCCACAAAAGTCAAATTTGATAATTTTGCTACAAACAATTGTTCATTTTCCCCCTCATCCTCATGGCTTTTTGTTACTGTTTCCCTCTCTTGCTCCGCCTGTCCTGGCATCCCCACTCTCCACCTCAAGGCACAGCTACATCTTCCCTGCTGTATGTTGAGGCGTGGAAGCTGAGGAATGGACCTCCAGCGTCCACTGGTGGAGCTCCTTCTTCCTCTGTCTTTCAGCTCAGCAGCTGACATAACTGGAATCAAACTTAACTTCTCTGCATTGTGTCACATCTTCACCTGTCCAACCTTTAGCTGGACCATTTCAGATAAACTGGCTCGTTTGGCTCAGCATCAGGTTCACCAGTTAAAACCAGCTCAGATAATCAGGACCCACAAAGTGCATGGCCAGCCATGATATCGTGTAAAAACCACAGGAAGCTTCAGCTTTAATCGTCAGTCATTTCTTGGCCTTGCTGTCTGGTTTCTCTTCTGTGTTGCCGTTTGATGAGGTCTGCCTTGCAGTTGCAGGTCGGACCTGGGAAGGGTCAGATGTTGCCTTGGTGTTGTCAGATTGGACTTTGGCAGTTTCTGGACGTGTTTTGGACTCTTTCTTCGGCGGTGGAGGGGTGGCCGGCTGCCAGAGGATGAACTCATGCAGGAGTGTGTTGACAGCCTCGGGACACTCCATCATGACCATGTGACTGCCGTCTTCCAGGACCTTCAGGAAGCCCATGAGGAGGATCTGACAGAAAGTTAAAAAGCAATTTTTTTGGGATTCACCAAAACAGTGATGCTTTGTATTGTGGGACAAAGCACTGAGCTGGTACCAATGTAGATGGAAAAATCAAGCTGTCAGTTAGTGCACAGTTTGAGTAGAGCTCCTATAATTTTGGTGGGAGGCAGACAACATTGTTGAGTTCACTGAAGAGATTAATTCACGGTCCCTGACACTCAGCTGGTTGTAGCTAGTTGCAATGTTTAAACCCATTATATACAAATGTCTTACACCAAAGCACACCTTAAACCTGCAATAACCAAATTGTTGGTCACTTGTGGCGTTTTTCCATTACATGGTACCTGCTTGACTCTACTCTACTTGGCTCGACCGCGGTTCCCCGTCTCCCATTTTCCATTGCAGATTTAGTACCGCCTCATGCCTGAGGCGAGCGTGGCTGGTTGTTATAGCGATGCCGCAGGAAACTGCCGTAACCTAACGCGACACACACACAGAACGTCGAAGGTGTGTTGTTTTTGACTCTCGGCATGTGGCTGTTGCCACATCCAGAAGACAAATTTTGTTTCAAAAGAAGCTGGAGGCAGCAAAAAAAACACAGCTGGGTATTTAAAAATGGCGGTTTTGTTCCAGGACACCCCCTTCTGTCTCTAGCAATGATGACGCATTGATTACTGACGATTCTCACTGACGATTCTCTCTGACGATTCTCACTGACCAATCAGTAGTCTGCAGGTTTTCACATGACCTTTTGGTATCGCCTCAGCTCGCTTGGAACCTGGACGGAAGTGGTACTAAAATGTAATGGAAAAACGCCACTCGTGTCTGCTGAAACAAGCTGTAAACACAACACTGACATACAGTACAGTATCGCCATTTAAGTTGTGACGACCTTGTTAGCAAACATTTGCCTATTTCCACATCCAACAGACGCAGGTATTTAATCTCTTTCTTTTAGTTCAGTTTTGGTCTCCAGGGAGATATCTTGCTCTTTAGCACTAAATGCTCTACTACGTTCACCAGCTAAGTTGCTAATTTTGTCCTTCTGCTGTATGGTGCTGAGCATGTATAGTAGTGAACATTGGGTTTATCGCAGCTTGTTAGCTGAAAACAGCTGCCCGCTGCTTCTGGACACAACATTGATGAGAACGGAGAGATTGCTCCACAACAGGCCAGAAAACCAGAAAAATTACCTAACAGATGCTAAAATGCTCCGTAGAGCTGAGGGAAGCTGCAGAGTAAGGTGGTACTTTTCTGTGGGTTTTCACTATGACCTGTTTCACAGTACACCTAGTTATGCGATCCATTGTTGACATGAAATTGATTTTCTTTGCTCCAGAGGCTTTTTCCATTCGTTTGATTATGGTATAACATTTTTTTTTAAATGTTATGGTAGGTATTATAATTTAGAAAATGGTCAAAAATAATGAAAAATGTGTAAAATTTGTGGTTATGGCTGAAATTGCAAAACGGTCCAGATTATTCTACAAATATAACAGACAAAGTGTAAAGGATATGGTGCTTCATGGCCTAAACCATCAGAAAATAAAATCTAAGGTTTCATTTTGATGTTATTTCTTATGACCCGGACAAAAAACTTGACTAATTTTGACCATCTGGTTCTCTCAGTTCGCTCTAACCAAACATTTGGCTCAAACTATGACAGCAGTGTTTTTAGTAGTGTTTTTTAGGCCTTTGGGGGTTGAAGAGGCCCACTCACCTCCGCCATGCGTTGGTCCTCTTCGATGGGGACAAACTTGTCGTGCATGCCGTGAACCAGCAGGATGGGCACTGTGAGTTCAGCATGGTAGACCTCGTCCCCCTCAGGCCAGTACTGCCCACTCATCATGGCGCGCAGCACAAAGGACGACACATTGAAGGCGTTGTTATCTTTTAGCAGCTGCTTCTCCTTGGCACCCTGCCGAGCAAAGCCAGCCCTGTAGGGGGCAGAGCAAAGGAGATTCACCTGAATTACAAATGGCTTAAAAAAAAAAAAAACAGGTTCCTGATTACAATAAACTGTGGTTGAAATTAACACAACACAGTGCCACATGGAGGTAGACTAAGCATTAATATCACACTTGACCGTAGCTAGCAACATAAATGTTTTGGTATTTCAGATGGAACAGTTCTTGTTCATTTGATAACAGCTGCTAGGTAAGTTTGGGAGGTTGAAGATATTTGGACTGATGGTCAGGACACAGCCATGCTGTTAGCCTCAGATGTCTCCACATACTACAGACTTGATGCCACTGCACGTTTATGATGCTCATTGTTTTTGTTTCTTTTTGCCTTCCAAATGCGATTATTTATTTTCATTATTTTGAAATAAATGTTAATCCATGAGAGCTATCTGCTGCAGCTTTAAGTTACATTCTATTGTATTACATACCACCCTATAACAATCAGTTATTTAAGATTCTGCTCCAGATTCTGCAAATAAAATAGCATAGAAGACCAATTACAGTACATGTTTATTAATCATTTTGACTGGTAACATTTTTACTGTTACTGTTGTGTTGCTGCCTGTCTTACTTGAGAAAGCTCCAGGCTAGCAGCGGCGAGAGGCAGTGAAGCACACAGGTGGGCAGGTTGAAGATGGAGCAGAGGCTTGGCTCCAGAGCTGTGGGACCACCTCCATTGATCATCACCATCTTGTGGACCTGTTCCGGATACTCGTGGGCCAAGAAGGTACAGAATGACACACTAGGAGAGCAGAACAGAAAGCTGGTTATAGGACAGGCTAGGACAACCAGGGTAAACGTGCTGTTTGTTTTAGTATAGTTAGAATGTATATAGACCTACTGTATCTGAAAAGTGTGTTGGGAATGACAATTCTGGCATTTTAGAATGTACGTATTTGGAGAATATAAACTTATTCATCAGAAGAAATCAAAGCACTGTAACACTATAATATTGAATAGCTGCAACTATAAAATAAACAGCGAGTACGGTAGTAACACATCTGTAATATACTTATCACATGAATCAATCAATTCTTCAGTCTATAGTGAAAATTACACATTAAAATCTCCCAGAGACCACTTGTAACCACTGTGGCTACAAGTGGCACTTATTAGACAAAAAGTAACCCTAAAATGTAGTGTATCAGTTACACAGCAATATCTATGTAAAGTTTCTTAAATTAGCCATACAGTGCCAATTACATACAGTGCAATGGCAAATCCACTGAATGTATTGGATTGAGAACTGGTGCATCTTATTGCTTATAAAGTCAACTTTTTGTCATTTGTAATAGGAGATGAGTCTCACTTTACAATACAATACAAATACAATCATAAATATCCTGTAACTGAAAAAGCAGCAAATGCAAAAGCTCTTGAGAAGCTGAAACCAGAAAATGTTTGGCATTTTTGCTTATTAAATAAACAAAATGATTTAGCAATTATTAAACATAAATTAACTATAAACTAAAACTATGTCAATGTCCAGTTCACTGATATTGAAATTGATGGAATTACACAATATTATAAATAAGAACATGCTCATATTGCATGGGCTTCTCATACTTAATATTATGGGCAACGAAACAGATACAGTTAAAGGGGTGATAGAATGCAAAACTGATTTTACCCTGTCATAGGGCAGCACGGTGGCCCAGTGGTTAGTGCTGTGGCCTCACAGCAAGAAGGTTCTATTTTCAAATCCAGGCCTTTCTGTGTGGAGTTTGCATGTTGGTTCTCCGGTTTCCCCCACCACTAAAAATATGTCCTCTCCCTAACTAGTTGATGTGTGGTGAGCGTTGTGTCGTAAGGCGTTGTATGGCTGCTGTGCATCACCCAGGTGGGTGCTACACATTAGTGGTAGTCCCCCCAAATGCGCTTTGAGTGTCTATGATAAAGTGCTATATAAATGTAATAAATAATAATAATAGTTGAATAACGACAGTTTGGTGGGTAAATAGGACATACATAGAAGCTCAAAGTCCCATTGACACCCCTTTACTATGAAAATTTCATATTTTGAAACTGCCGCTGAAAACGGGCAAATCCCAACAAAGCTGGAAGTTGACGTCAACCTCCCAAAAACCGGAATCTTTGTCAGCCCATGGGTGTATTAAGAGAACGGTCACGCCCCAACATTTACATAGGCTACACAACTGACCTGAGATCAGGTAGTCTTCTGAATCTAGGTCGCGCAGATATCTGCTATTCCATTACAAAATTCACTTCTGAAACTTTTTTATGCGAGAAATCAAAAATGTAAGCTCAATGTAAAGCTCAAATATGGGCCGTTTTACGAAAATGGATGGCTAATTGCAAATTTTGTCCGACTGTGTGTCGGAGTTCAGCGCCGGTGCTGCCTGTGTTGTTGCCTCGCTGCCCAGCCTGCCTTCCTTCACACACCCCGGCCTGCTCTGAGGTACTTGGAGCTCCGTCACGACTGGCAGCCCACAGCACTCCATACCCGCTCAAAGTCACCGGTTTTAGGATAATGGACTACTAAACGCTGGTGCTCTGACAGAGCTCCAGGGCCTGCAGCTCCCCTCTTCCTGCTAGCTAAATTCCCGGTGTGTGTGAGTGAGAGCACGGTCAGCGAGCTTGTTACGCCAGCAATCTGTTACCACAGGTTCCACTTAATCTTTTAATGTGTGTAATTATAATGTGTTGAGTTATTTAAACAAACGATTGGGGAAATAAACGCCACTTGTCCGCGAGTCTCATTGATAGAGCCTGCGGCTGGATGTAGCTCTATCAATGAGAGCTAGCTCCTCCTAGAATTCCTCTGAAATTCACAAATATTCATTAACTTGAAATCGGACACCGTTGTTAGCTTTATAAGATATTTAGGGAGATCTTGTATAAGTGGCGTGATGAAATTCAAATTGTAAATATACAGAAATTACGCCAAAAATGAAGCTAACTATCCGTGATTTGTAGCTAGCTACACATAGCTAGGATTGAAGGGACAGTCATAGATAACGAAACCCCCACTGTTCACAAAAATTCATTAACTTGAAATCGGACACCGTTGTTAGCTTTATAAGACCTTTAGAGATATGTTGTATAAGTGGCGTGACAAAATTCAAACTGTAAATATAGCTAGTTATGCTGACAGCCAGCCAAGATTAACTGGAACTGTTGTAAGAGATTGCTGGTGTAACAAGCTCGCTGACCGCGCTATCACTCTCACACACGGGCCATTTAGCTAGCAGGAAGAGGGGAGCTGCAGGCCGGGGTCTGTGGAGGAAGGCAGGCCGTGCAGCGAGGCAGCAACACAGGCAGCACCGGCAGCTGAACTCCGACATACAGTCTTACCAAATTTGCAATAAGCCATCAATTTTCGTAAAACGTCCCATATTTGAGCTTTATATAGTTGATTTCTCGCTTAAAAAAGTCTCAGAAGTGAATTTAATAACGTAATAGCCCGACAACAATGGATAACTTTGCAATGAGACCTGCTGTCAGTCTCCCATGTGTTTCTATGTAGTTTGCTCAAACCAATCAGCGCGTAGCTCATTCTGAATATTCATGAGCATACCATATTTGGAAGAAAAGCTCTTGTTCCAAATAGAGCCATATTCACAGGGTAGTTAAGGGCCTAATAAAATAGCATTCGGGCAATTTTCAGCCCAACCAATGTTACATACCCCATTAGAAGACCTTAAGGAACAGTGTAAAATACCCTATATAATCATTCTATCACCCCTTTAAGTGTCTTTCACTCTCTCACTTTAATAGTGATATTTAACTATTTTTGGCATATCCTGGAGTCCTCTAAATCCTCTCTTTCAATTTAACTGTATGTAATCGTGTGATCTTTTACCCATAAGAATGTCCTATGAGAATATTCCTCTTCCGTGCATATCTCTTGAAGATAAGTCTCATATCCTCAGCCAGGGCATAGAAAGTGTATGCAGCAGCTATTTGTGGTGCTGAGCTGGCTCCATGACCTGCCAGGTCTGGGGTGATCACCTCATAGCCCAGCTTGGAAAAGTAGTCCAACTGGCTTCCCCAGATGTCAAGTGAGCCTCCCACTCCATGGATGAAGAACAGAGCCACGTCTGCATGTGTCCCTTTACAGGCTGATATCTTCCTCTCACAGTCGATCACCACAGTGCGCTTGGGCTTCCGCCTGCGCTTCCTGAGTTGCTGCGACTGGCCAGTCTGTCCAGCAGCAGGTGCCTCTCTTCCTGCTCCTGTTTCAGCTGACCCGTCTGTTCCAGCTGTGACAGACTTGGACCTGGCCTCAGGGATGGTGGCGGGTGGTGAGGAGTTACCACAGTCTGTCAGTTCAACCTCTACAATGCTGTTTGGGTCTGTCTCCCCGTTCTGGCAGTTTTTCAGCTCTGCACTTGCCTGGTCACCCAAGTTCTCAATAAATAGCTGTCCGTTACGATATACTGTGATCTTTCGTTTGCAGCTGATACTCCCACCCTGCCCAGTGGGTTCCTCCACTACCTGCCGGTCAGGGATGATATGTCGAACCCGCAGGACGCGGCCTGGTTTCACCTCCACAAACTCATAGCCATCAGCTAGTTCTGAGGTTTCTACAGGAACAACAACGTTGGATGATTTTGAGGTCAGGCAGCAGAGAAGACCCTCCATAAAGCTGGTCAGCATGGCTGCCAGTCTGTAGGGAATACATTCATATAAAAATACACATAAATCAGCACCACATGCAAACATGAATGAAACAAGGTCACAGAAAACCAAAGGCACATAAACTATAAAATGAACCATGTTTACAAGCAAGTACTCCATTCAACTTATATAGACTATAAGGGTCGGTAAAACTAGTAAAATATCTTTAAGTGAAGCCTAACAATCTAGATGAACTAATCAACTCTATTTCTGTTAACCATTAAATTTGAATCAGGTTTGAATACATAAACACCCTCAACACATCAACATCATTCAGTGGTGAAGTGTATTTTCTGTCAATTGGAGCCCTTCTTATAAATATATCTAAGGTCTGTTATTATTGGCCAGTACTGGCTTATCACAAACATAAAAATATAAATTAAAAAAAAAATAATGTACTTATTTACAACTTGTGATGTTCAAATGCACTATATCAAAAGAATTAAACTTATATTGAAGCAAATTTTGATAAAAAAGAGAGAAGACAACAGAGAGAACCGTAAAAATGTAAAACTAACACCCTCCTTATACCATGACAAAATTAGACAACGGTAGAGTTTTAAAAATTCACATCAGCAATTATAATTTTTGTGTATTGATTAATATGCAGAAAATGAGCAGATGATGAAATCATCATTAAGTTCATTTTGTACATACCTCTGTTTTAATTCTTTGATAACACATCTGAATAGATGTTTAACATGTATTTCTACCTACTGTAAGTTCTATAAGTTGCACATTTGTTTACTATATACACTCAGTATATACACAGTATATTGTTGCCATAATGTGTTCTACTAACTCCCAAATATCAGCATCCAAAGCATCAAAATTGCTGTATTATCACTCTATTGCAGTGTTATGTTGTGCAATTTTTAAAAAGTTTTGTGATCTTCAGACATCTTTAAATCTCTACATTAAATGAGCATCTGGGAACGTACAGTACATGCACCATTCAAAGAGGTAAACCGGTAAATGTGCCTTTACAATCTGGTGTTAAATTCCAACTGAAAACCCTTGAGACTTTCAGACGTAACAACATCGTCCCTCAGTGCAGACTTTGGGGGTATTAATAGACCAGACCAGTAATAGCTCCCTGAGTTAAAGCTGTCTGCCATGTGATCACTCTGCACCTGCGCACACTGCCATACTGTCCGTCAATCCACAAAACAACCAAAGGTAATTAATGGTAATTTTTTTGTAGTATGGCCCAGTAAACAATCTTCTTAAATCATATTAAATATTAAAGGAGATTATTTTGGTGTAAATTAATCTCATATAGAGAAAACTCACACAGCCCTTACGTTTATGATAATGTGGAGAAATGCTAAATGTGCACGTTAAAAAGGTAAGGTTTTAATATTTAAAACCACAAACCATCAGAGAAGTAAATAATCAAAGAATGAATGTCTCATACACAGTACAGGTACAGTATAAACAGCATGTGTTAGGTTATCAGTTGATTATCTACCAATGCCAAAGCACAGCAGCTGATCAGGGTCTGCAAGTCTCTCTGCTTGTGGCATTAGCCTTCCTCCCTGTTGCTCCCCTTCATGCTAGAGGGGATTATACTCTCTGGTCTCTCGGTCTAAGTCCACACAACACAATCTGTCCATCTCCTCTCTCGATGAAAACAGTGACACTGTGCGGTGATAGTTTTACCTTCTGTTTGATTTGTTGCATCTTTCATCTGGGGATTATGGACACAATGTAATATTCCTGCTTCGCTGGCTATTCTCATGCCCTTTCTGCTTACACTTGCACATCCTTTATCCAAACAGCAGTGCTGTACAGTGCTATGTGCCAACCAACTGTGAGAAGCTGAGCAGGCCATTTTGATATCACTGAGGGTGACATATTCAACTAATAATATCTTCACATCAAAAGGTATCCATTATCCAGACACAAGGTGTGACCTGTGATATATGCAATTCTTTTTTTCTGTTCTGTTTCTTAGTGTCCATTCACACTAAACATTGACACAAGTATAGACATATATTTACGTTTTTCTACCCTTACAGACATAAAAACTCCCATAAATCCACCATCCCCCCCAGATTCAACTCATACACCTCAGATATTAGAAGTAACTTAAAAATAGACCAATGGTTTTTGATAGAAACCAAATACAGAGGTGGTGTTGTGTGGTAAAGTTCTTTCTTGCCATGCATGTCCTTAGCTCTTTTTCGTCGCAGTCTCCCTTGTCACTCTAATCTAGCCTATATATATATATATATATATATATACATATGTAAGACGTGCTTGTAGGAAAACAAGCTGGCAAATAACTGAGCAAAAGACTTTTCAATTTAGTAATACAATCTGTCCAATCTTCTCTTCTTAATTGAGGCTGTGAGAATGGCCTGCATCGTGCATTATGCAAGTGCATGCTGATTTGATTCTCATTTGTATTATCACAATTCTTCCTTGCATATCACAATTTATTCAGTTTGGTAGAATACACAAAAAATATCTGTATTGGCAACGATTAGGCCTCATCATTACAAACCAGATCATATTTGGTACAGCACTGGGGACTGCCTAGACAGGAGGTTGTTTCTGTGCTCTTTTTACGCAACGTAACACAAAATCACACCTGGGAATACCTGCCCATTAGGCCATGGGCTAATCGTGACAGTAATGAGGGAAAGGTGAAGGCAACAATTTGACTTTTACACCCCAATTATCAAGCTGGTCCAAGGAACTGACCACCTCAGTCACAATACTGCGTCCCTAACTGATTGAACAGAATATGATACGTAGAGAAAACACTGTTCTCTTCAATAATATCCTAGTGCTGTGTCTTATTATTATGTGAGTTTGCTTCTCTGTGCTTGATCTCTTCCATTTGGACATCGTACTGTATGATGAAGCACTGCAGCAAGTTTGATTCCCCTTGTGGTTACTACTGTTAAGTGGCTTCTGTTGACAGTGGCTGCTAGAGGCTGTTATATAATGATCCACGCAGGTCAGACACAATCACAGTGACTGATGCCCAGTAAAGAGCAGAGACTGTCCCCATGGGGGATTAAAAACAACTACAGTGGGTTCACTGTTGATAGACCCTGGCTTGCTAAATTATGTGAACATTGAATCCTGATCCTTTTTGCACTTACTTACTGTTGTATGCCACAATTTAATCAATAAATAGTGCTGTTTATCTTTGAAATGTATATTTCTTATGGACTTTTGCAGGATAGTTTCAGCATAAAAAGAACTGTCCTATAACCTCACTACCTATATGTTGCTTGCTTTATGAAGTCAAATGCTCTGATTCAATAACAATGTTCAGCAAAGCGGAATTTATTAAAAAATAACAGTTATAGTGGCCATTCAGCAAAACGTCGAGCTCACAGATTCATATAATAGGTCATAATTGATACCAATTTGAGCAAAAAAAACAAAACAACTGTTCACACATGGAACATCATTACTAAAATAGCTTTGTCGCAGATTTCGGTAAAATAAAACGTGTTTAGGCTACCTGTTTAGGGTGAATGGGCCCCATCTATTCACTAATAATAATGAGGCAAGTGCCAGAATATTTTCCCTTAGGCCTACTCTATTGATAAATTTGACAAAACTCAAACAACTCAATAACCCGTTTGTCTGTTAACTGCAACGCAACTTCATATGCAGCGATGTATTTATTGTCTGTTGCCAATAATTTACACTATAAAGTATAATATGACAAAACAACACAGACAAGTTCAAAGAGAAATAGATGCCATTAAAGAAAAATGCTTACCTTTATATTTTCAACTATTCGCGTGAAATAATGTAGTTTTCTTATGAAGCACTGAGGAAGTAGGCCTAATGACAAGAGCTGTAATCTGTTGCAGTCAATCCAATAATCTAATTTATCTGGATTCTGTTGTCCTGTAGGTAGCCTCCACATGGCGGCCAGTGTTAGCCGACTGACAGCACATCTCTCTTTGTGGTACTGAGGTATAGCTCCAAAATATCAACATGTTCCAGCGCTCCACTTCCACGTTGGAATATTGGTGACGGCGCTTGAAGACGCACCGGAGCTCCGCCGGATGTGTCTCCTATCACCGTGTCGGTGCGACTGAACCACTGCAACCTGGTTCGGTTTGTGGATGTGATGAGCTGCCCCCCTGCTGCTCTGTGACGGGAGAGGATAATGATGTGCTCTATATGTGGAGTAAGGAGTAGTCTTATTGAATTATAAAGTAATGGATTTTTAAAATAAATTAAAAATGTGAAAGCAACTTGTTCATAAAAGAATCTTTCTCTGAGTTTACTATATAGGTTATACTATAATACTTCTGGCCATAACTGCTACTTGAGGTGACGAATTAATCGATGCACTATTCTATCAATTATCTATTTGCTCCACAATGCAGTGTGTAGATGTGTAATAGCCTACCTATGAGCTGAGATGGGTCCAGAGTTTGTGGGATGGGGATGGCATTCTTATCCATCAGGGCCACAACGAGCCGGACGAGATTAAGTTAGCTACAACAAGTCACTATCTCTATTTCAATTTGGTTGGTTTGTTAAATCTGTTAAATCTGGTTTAATCTGGTACCAAATATTGTCATCATGTTTTTTTCATTACTTTAATGTTGGAAAACTGTCCTTCGACCGTTAATTTACTAAGTTTGAAACATTTTTGCAAGATCGATTTTGAAATGGTTGTGACATGGAAAGAACAAAGAGAAAGGCATCCTATTTGTCACTATTTCAATATTTTAAAATGTTTTCATGTCTGTTTTACGCAAATCTTCTCAAGTTACCTTTGTAAAATATTCCACAATGGCTAAAAAGATTCCTTCCATCGTATCAGCATCCCAGTCACCAGTATCACGAGCTGGTGCTGTGGCAGTTGCCATGGCTGTTGTTGCTAGGTAACTGTTTGTAGGGAGTCCAGAAGGCAGGTGCCAGTGAGGTGTGAGGAAGAATCAAGACCCAGCAAACCATTGAGCCAATTATGATGTTGTTTTCCCTTCAGCTGTAACAAAGTAAGGTTAATTTAAAGTTTACCTTTCTATACTGTGATGGTCATACAACAGGATATAGCCTATTGATAATACTATTATTGTGTTGTAGCGTGAGATAGTTGGAAAGAGAATATACCTGTATAAAAAACATCAAAGAAAAGTAGATGCATTCCAATAAAAAGGACAGAAGCATTGTTGCAGCCTTAACCATGTTAAAGTAAAACCTACAATCACAAGCTTGAACTGCAACAATTCCTGTTAATGCCTTCTAGTTTCAAATTGATTATAGGCTACTAATATGTGTTTTAAATATCAATGAATCTCTTGGTATCAGTAAAGGATCTGAATACGTCTTCCACCGTTGGTAGCTGGTGATGTCTATTTTATAATGAAGCTCATCATGTGGGAGAGGGCCCAAGATCTGTTGTGTTTAATGATTGGCTGTCAGGTCAAGCTACAAGCACGTGGGAGCAGGGCTAGACCAATGGCCGCTCTCAGGGCGTGGCCAATGAAGCATCGCTAACATCCAGCCATCATGCTAGCTGAAGTAGTCCTGTGCAACTAGCTTTGCTAACTCATGCAATGACATACTGGGTTATGTTCTCTATGTGTAGTATCATTTTTTCACGGACGCTTGGATCTAAACAACAACGTGTGTGTGAAGGCTGTTGTTTTCTTCATCAAGAGGACCCGATAGGACAGCTGTCTCGGTTAGCTAGCCTGTAAGCTAGCGCGGCTAACCGTAACATACTCACACTGCCTGCCATCACGGTCAGCACAACAGACACCAAGCCAAGTCCACAAGTCGGCGTTGGATATTTCTACCATCATGGAGAAGGTATTTAATCCGCATAGGCCATGCTTGTAACGTTATCTTAAACTGCACTGCAGTTCTCACATGGCATATGGTAATACCGAGTTAGCTGCTAGCCACACCTGCTGTTCTACTGTTGGCATTCATTAACCGATGCCAAGCCGGCCGGCATCGTTATGTGCTCTGAGCTGCTCAGCTCTGACTTGCAAAACACTCTATCTGAAATCATCACCTCCACTTGGGAGGTTACGTGAGTAGCAGCAGGCCCGTTAGCGTGCATGGGTTGCTAAAATGAGGGAACGCCCAGTACTGCTCAGTGACTGTATTTATCCTGCATCTACAGTCATTTGCAGGGACTCCTCATCTGGGTTTTTTGTCACCATCCGCCTCTGTGGAGGGCAGATAGACAGGTGACTGAGGCTTGCCGTTTTAAGGGTCAAATTTAAAATGCAAGATGAAAGAAAAGACGTTCACTAAACCAGAGCTGCTGGGGTATTAATCATCAACACACCCTCTTCCCACAGGCTGATTTCTTGAAAGGACTTCCCGTCTACAATAAGAGCAATTTCAGCAGGTTTCATGCAGACTCCGTTTGTAAAGCATCTGTAAGTACCCTATTATACTATTTATGTCCTCAAACTGTCATTATGAACCCTAATGATAATATTTGCTTTGGATGAGATGCTGAACAATTGTCTACAATATTTGCTCATACACAAACCAAATAACGTAAAAACTATCAAAAAACCTGTAGGATCACTTAACTAAATTATACATAAAAAATGCACACAACTGTAATTTGTAACCTCTTAGTTATTTTTTACAGAATCGGAGGCCCTCTGTGTACCTTCCAACACGAGAATACCCCTCTGAACAGAGTAAGTACCAAACTCACAGCTAAGGAAAAACTGTGAGAAAAGTCTTAAACTTCAAACCATAAATTAAGAGTAAGGCTATATTAACAGAAGCTGTTGCTGTACCCTAGTTGATCACTAATGTGTTTTTACTACATGCATTTTGTGGAGACTGTGCTCTAAAATAATTATCTTTTAACATAATTTTTCAGTAATATGTTGACTGTGTTTGCTCTACAGTTATTGTAACAGAGAAAACCAACATTCTCCTGCGTTACCTCCATCAGCAGTGGGACAAAAAGGTGAGCATGTGCAGTTCTTTGTTATTTTCAATTTCATTAGTCTAGCGTCACTCACTGACAATCTAAATCTTTGTTCGTTGTTTGGTCTCTGTTAATCATGAGCCTCAAAATCTTAAGTCTTTGGTAGCTGGATTAGTATTAAAAAGTAATTGTGTTATTTTACTGACTGCTGTGTAATCCTTTGTGTCCCACAGAATGCAGCAAAGAAAAGGGAACAGGAACAAGGTGAGGGTGACAGTCCGGCACCCCCAAGGAAGATTGCAAGGACAGATAGCCAAGAGATGAATGAGGACTCATAAGTGTGTGTGACTGTGTGTGACTGTGTGTGACTGTGTGTGAGTGTGTGTACAGAGTATAGCCAGTATAAACCAACAAAAACAAAGGATAATCCCACCTGAATAAATACTTCTGGCCATTCTGCACTATGGCAGGATGCCTTTCCTGGCATCACCAATAGATGAAATATGTGGAAGTAGGGAAATACCTGTCAACAAAGCAGCCATTTATTGTGTAAAAATTGTGTGCGTTTAAAATTATGTAACCAGAAAAGATTTGAAAACCACTGTTGGTTTATGCTGGGTACTCTCTGTGTAATAGTACATATGTTTGTTTGTATGCATGCTAAGCTGTGAGTGTGTTGTACTGTATGCTTGAGATGAATGAATAGTTGAGAAAGTGTCAGAGCTGATATAAGTTTAGAGAGGGACTTGACAGATAAAGTCAGACACTACCCTTGAAATCAGTCTCATAACTGGTACATGACTTGTGTAGCCTTCTGTCACTTGGAGAGTCTGTCCTGATTTGTGCAAAGATAACTTTTTGTTACTGTTTTAATTTTATTATAACTATTATTGTTTATGTATGGCAATGAGCTTCCTGCCAGCCACAGTGCCCACCCTCTCAGTTTCACTGCCCACTCTGCAACCACATGGGGGCATTGCGACATTTCTCCACACTGAACTAAGACTGCACTGTGAAGAACCGCACAAAGTAGAAGCAACTCTTCCAGAATCCCCCGTAGATGTGTGTTTATGGTGAATATGCATACCTTCATTATATTCTGGGACTTGTTCTTGTAGGATAAATGTCGTGGTGGTGTTTCTGAGAAATATTTTTTACATCTAGCACCACCTTCTGGCTAAACGAGGCTAGTGAGAGTGGGATTTTCTGTGAGTTTTTGCTGCCCTTTCATCAAAGGACATTAAAGAAAAATAAGGAAAAAGTTGAACTTGAATACAGAGTTGTAAAATGTTGGATTTTTAGTTGCACAACAATGTAACAGCACAGATAGTGAAGAAAAATATGTAAAGGAATGTCTGGAAAAGGAAAAGAATATGTTATGATGTGTGTAAATAATTGCCAGTACCAGAATTAGTTTATCCAATGTTTGTGTCTGCTTTTTGTAAAATAATTCATGCCCATGGATACGATAGAAAAAGGACCCTTGTGAAAGTGAAGGAAAGAGCCGCGGTGCTCAGTGGATGTTACCTTGCCTTGCATGTTGATGTTTTCACGGCTGAGTATTCTACTTCTGGACCAGTAATAACACTTAAGGGGTGTTGGGGCTGTGGTCTTATCTTGTGTGACTGTGGAAGGTATTAGCCTAGAGGCCTTACAATCTGTCATCATGGTTTGGACCCTTTAGCTCCCCCAGCTCAGGGCCTGGGATAGCTGTACTGTTCGCCCTGTCTTTGTGACAGCCCTAGAGGGTTTTTGTCCAAGAGCTGGCTTAGATGAACACAGGGGGTTTAAAGGGACGTTTTATTTTCAGCCATAGCATGCACAGCAAAGTGCAGTCGCCATCCTGCCTTGTTCCTGAGCTTCAGTTTGTATTGGTGTCATATACTGTACAACACTGAATTAAGCTTTTTTTTTTTTTTTTTAAAACAATTAAATATCACTGCCCAGCAGAGTCACATCGAAGCCTCTTGTCCTTCCTGTCCTTTTTTCGGTCGATGCTGCAATGTGGGTTGACCGTGAGGTCAGTCATCTTCCTACCTACAGTGTAAATACTGTCTGTTACTTAAGCGTAAAACCACAGTATGCTTCTGCTTGGATAGACTATTCTGCAACACCCTAAGCCTTGCCCCACTTCATGTGTGTTAGATCATCAGATATGTTCTTTTTAGCTTTGCTGAAATAAAACCGCATTGAAACTGGGGTTTTGTCATGTGGTACTTCTAGGTGATTGTATGTCCTTTATTTAAGGAGATTTTTATTCCCAGTATTGAAAACATTTTTGACTGAAGAAAAAATGTGCAGTCGTGATTTTTGCAGGAACAATTTCACAACACATGAAATGCATTTGAAATAGTTTTATTAACCATTTTTCAGGTCTTACAAAAATATGACAAAATAAATTAAAAGAAATAAATAATCCCATTTCCCAGTATTTCTCTTTAAAAGATCTTTTTTTTTTGTACAGTGGTACATTGGAAGAGCATATTATGTTCAGTAAGTGAGACTTCCATGAAGGTCTTATCTTAAATTCTTGAGGTTAGGGTTAGGTTTTTAATGTAGCTGTGGTGAAAACCTCACCTGTTCACACGTTCTCCAGAAGAAGACGGTACATTTACTAAATCCAGTCCTTTCCAACTGGTTTCACATCAGACTGCCTAGATAAGCCCAACTCCTGTAAAGAACCGCTGTTGCTTTAATGGTGAATTACAGACAGTTGATGAGTCTTGGTTGTCTGAGCTGCTGTCCTGACGTGAGGGACGCCTGTGGTTAGCCTGGTGCTGTCTCTGGCATGGGATGCCTCCTGATGAAGCTTTCAATAATACCCAAGATCTATTCATTTACTTCAACCAATGCTTATTTAAATACCTCCATATTAACAATATGCAGAAGTTGTTACTGCTCTTAAGAGTGCAATGATGAAAAAAGTGATAGGTTGTTTAATGCTATCCATTTCTATCAAATGAAGTTGTACTCCGTTTTCACTGAATAAAGAGGAAATACATAGATTGAGACATGACCTAAACTGTTGCCCTTCTCACTTTAGTCACCTCTGCTTTGAAACTGGCTTCTCATTTTCTACTCAAACTCTCAAATATTAATATATGGACTCTATTGAATCATGGTGTCACTCATCCCTGAAATGCTAAATGAAAAAATGCTGCAAGAATAAAGGTTTTGATGAGAATACGCTCAGCTACGCTTACCATCCTGTTCTCTATCATATGCCCCTTTAACAATGACCAGCCGGTGATACACAAAGACACTAAAGATATCAAATTTCTCTGAGCCTTGCACTTCTCATTTTGCATTTATAATGAACAATGACTTCCAAATATACCAAAGAACATAATGTAGATTCACAGTAAAATGACACTATGACCACACACATTGATCTCCTATCTTGTTCCTTATTGCATTTAATGTCAGTAGGATCTTTTTGCCTGTCTACTTAAGTACATGTTTGTGTTTTCCTTAGGCATGTGATTGAAAGGTGGATCATACTTATTGTGAAGTTGTTACAGACACATTCAAGCAGCAACATAATATTTAAAAAAAAAGTTTGAAGCTCAATGTCATCATTACTCTAGACTAGAGACCTATTCTGTAAACACAAAGCTGTAGATGGATGAGATTATTGTTATTATTTTAATTGTGAGTCAGGGCAGATTCCTCACATTAAATATGAGACAAGAGAGAGCTGACAGTGGAAATTGAAGGGACACAAAGAAGATGCATAGAGTCCGACAAATAATAATAATGCAGTATGTGTGCTGTGGGTGGGGGAGTAAGTTTAGACTTATAGTAATACATCTCCTACAACTCAATGGTATTGCCAAAATGCATGCCAGAAGTGATGATGTGAAAATGCATAGTTCATGTTTCTCTCTCTCAACCTACAGTGTGATGTCCTCTGAAACTTTGTGTACCTGTGTTTACCTTATCTAATGTCACCATAATACATTTCCTTTCGAAGAGTCTGCAGCCTGACACTCTAATGTTACTGTCCCCGCTGTACACTGAAGACTGGTGTTATGGGTCAATAGTCAATAGTGAATCAGAACAAGCCGTTCAACAATACATTTTGCTATGCAAATAAATTCTGGCGCCACCTTCTGGAGACCTTGCAGAAGTGAAATATCTGTTTATGGTAGATGGTGGGCTTACTTAAAAGATTAGCATAATGTATACCTTAAAACACCCTAGAACATACAGTACACATACATCTTGGGTTAACAGTATTATCCAAAAAATACCGCTTTGGTTAAAAAAGGAAATTCCCATCAGCACTGCAATAAAAACAATGCAGCAAATGGTGTGTATAAAAAAGATATGGAGCTCAACATAAATGAGAGCAACTATTGTAAAAACAAAAACACCTCATCTGAATATTTAGGAAACCCATAGTTGCTGAGAGTAGAGGCAGGTGAGTAGATAGCATGTACATGTGTGTGTGTGAAAGGAGTAAATCAAAACAATCCAGCTTTTGCATAATGTTATGAGGCAGGCTGGTGTCGATCCTCTCTCCTGCAGAGCGAGATAGGTTTCTATGCAGGGCGTAAGGGTTTAGTGCAAATGTTACTTCTTTAACTCTATGCTAGTTTGCCAAGTCTGGTGAGAGTGTGTGGAATGGAGCACCATCTGTGTTTATAAGGCGCTCTACGGGCTTGGATGGAGAACAGCACGCACATTCCATGCTCCGTTTTCTCAAAATCACCTTCGTCTACTTCTGCTTTTTTTTTCCTTGTCTCTCTTCCACTTGCTCTCTTGGGAAAAATACTGGTACGTGACAGCTCGCCTTACTAAGCTCTTTACTTCCTTTTCGAACTGATCTGCCACTGTCACAGGATGGGAAGAAGTGTCCAAAGCTCAGACATCACCTCAGCTTTGAAAATAAAGCTGGTGATATATCAGGGATGCTTATTACAGGAGGGTTTGTGATGATTGATAAGAATAATTAAAACACTGATTGATATTGCTTTTCCATTTTTTCCACTTCAATATAAAAGTGAAGGGCCCAAGAATTCCTCAACGTTAAAAATGAGACAATATCTAATAATCACTTGAGTTGTGACGGCTAAAAACGCTCTCAGAAGTTATTTGATGTACAATTTGTGATAATTTCATACCACTGTGTACATTTTTTTTAAATCCTTTTGTCTCCACAACAGGCGGTGTTGTTATTGTTATGTCCTAGTGGGAGGCCATTTTTGACTAGAAGAAATCAAGAAACACAGCTCTCTGCTTTAAAGGCTTAAAAATATTAGAAACGCAGCTCATGCATTTCTTTATGTATTGCAGACAAGGAAGTGTGTGTATGTTTGTGTGTGTGTGTGTGTGTGTGTGTGTGTGTGTGTGTTTATTCGGTCATGACAAGAGGGCTTACGTCTTTCTTATGAAGCCTGTTTTTTTGTCTCTCAGCAAAAGAGCAAACCAAAACAACAGTCACCTCTCATCAGTTTCATCTTCTCTTTCTGCTTCAAGTACTTCTACACATAGCCTGTGATAGCACAGAAGGCAGGCCAGGCCTCTCCTCACAGTAAACACATCACTTCTTCAGCTGAGATGTAACCAACGACAAGTTTGTTCTCTATGGAGCTACTAGACTTTAGAGCCAGCCGGGTCCAAGTCTGTTGCATGTCCGTTCTCTGACCCTTCCCCTCCAGGCGAGGGGATCTCGTCTGGAACACTGTTCAAGTCAGACCTGGATGGTTGTCTGTCTGACGCCTGTGATGATGATCCTTCCCCAGGTCTGTGCAGCGCAGCCCCGTTCACACACGCTCCCCCCTCAGATTTCCCGAAGTTAAACAGTTTCCCAGGGTTGAAGGCTTTGCTGGGTGACTGAGAACGCTCCTGAGAGCTGCTACCTGAAGATGAAGATGATGATGATGCTGTAGCTGTGGTGTTAGCAGCTGTGGTGGCGGCCGCAGAAGCCGCAGCACCTTCCTTCTTATTCTCAGGTGACTTGAGGAATTTAAAGCTCAGGAAACCGGGCAGCTTCGGCTCATTTCCGGTGGGGGACTGAGGGGAGCGAGCGCCACTCGAGGAGAACTTGCTCTGCAGCGGGATGATCTGTTTCAGCTTCATCACGTTATTGTTGGCCAACAGAGAGCTGGGTCTCTTGGGTTTGTCTGACCCGCTGCCCCCTCCTCCTCCGGCCCCAGGCCGCGATTTGCTGCTGTGACTTTTGTCGTGGTGGTGATCCCCAGAGGAGTCGCCCTTGCTGTCGTCCCGCTCCCTTTCCCTGCGGGCCATATGTTCCGCCTGCCTCTGCCTCTCCTCCTCCTCCCTCTTCCTCCTCTGCAGCTGCTGGTAATGCTGCTGCGCCTGCCGCTCGTGCTTCTGCAGAGGAAGGAAAACACATTCTCACAATGTATTTACTAGAATCAGCACTAACCCAGCTAACCATTACAATACTGCAGTGCTACCCATAGAACAAATCCCTTACTGAGAGTCCTGCATTAGTACTGCAGGGGCCACTAGCCTAATCTATTTTCTATGTTCTACTAATTGTGTTTCTCAAAAGTATTATTACTTGATTAAAATGTAGTAAAGAAGTTTAAAATATGCAATTTAGCTCCGAAAAGAAACCTGCAGTGTTGCAGTTCAGCTTGTTGGCAGCAGAGAGTTTGGCTCCTCTGATGGCTACTGCTATGGATTTTTTTTATTTTATTACAGTACTCTGTTCATAATGAGGTAGTTGTTTGAGGGCTTGTTCAAACTGCCTGAATAATTATTGAACTTCATCCATCTCGTGCAACTTGTCCATGACAAATACATTTTTTTTGTTCTTATGCTGTCACATTATTTACCTTAAAAGCCTCCCTGCGCTGATAATCCAGTTTAGCCATCTCCTCTCGGACCCATGTAGGAATGTCAGGGATGGCCACATGGATGACGTACTTCAGGAGGATGGCAAAATGCTGCAGATATACAGGCAGGTAGAAAGAGGAGGTGTGGGAAGAAACTAAAAATTATTTTTTGAATGTACAATACCAATCAGATATAGGACACAATGCTTCAAAATACTCTTTAAGGGTATGTTACTTGAACTAATTCTTGCACAAAATTATCTAGTCCGTGAAATCCTGCTCCTGATAAGCCTGACTTCTTTATCAGGCCAAGACAGAGCTGCAGGCTGTTTACCTTTTTTCCAAATATAGGCAAGCACAGAGTGCAGCCCTAACAGAACCAGTATCTAAATATGTTACAAGTACTGTAAGTGGAGAAACATGAGGTGAGTTTCAGTGCATCTGTTCATGCTTTTTAAAAGATTGGTAAGTTGGGAATTCATTATTATTCATCAGTGTGAACAGCATTAATCCGTACTTGTCAGCCAGTGGATAAAATAAGAGAAAAGTTTTTTAATTTAGTATAGAAGCTCGAACAAGGACACAGCTTAATGTGTGATATACTGCATGTGCATGACATAGTATTTCCCGACCATCACATCTTCCTCTAACCTATGTTTTACATCTCCTGAGAGAAACATGTTTCTGTGTAAGGTAAACATCTGTAGCATTTGATGAAGCCATTTGGGTTTCTCGTGCCATACAACCCTCCAAAGTCTCTGCAGGTATAAAAATACAGACAGTAAAACTTGTAAACTTGTTTGGAGCCTTAATACCTGGCACATTTTCTGATTATCATACAATTTGTGCTGGGTCACAAAATGCTGGCGCCCTGAGAAAAAGTTTGAAAAAGCACTGCTCTAAGCACTTCAGACGGACTTGCAGGAAGGAGCAGCAGTACCTCGAGGATGACGATGGAGATGATGGCCATCTCGGGGCTCAGCCACGGGAAGAGACGCTGGAGCTGACCGCATTGACCAATCAGGTAACAATTCACTATGATGGCAATCAGGCCCATGGCTTCCATCGCAGTCTGTGAAGGAGAGAGAAAAAAGGGTTAACTTTGCTGTTTCTTAACACTGACTTTGTGCTATGCACAAAAATCATTTTAATTTAGCTCAGTTCAGTTATTCCAACCAGTTATTAGTAATTGATCAATTTCATGTGATTGCTACACAGATACATTTACATGATCTGGTCTTTAACTTTAAAAATGGATATCAAGCCAGTGTTTGTTACAGAAGACAGCATAACTATAACTAATTTAATTGTCCCTGTCTTTGGGTGGCAGTGAATTCAGTCCATTTACAACTACGGCAGAAAAACTTCATGAGCCTGTGTTAACTTTCTGACCTGCCACTGGCCGATGCTCTCCACTCTGATTCCAAAGGGCCTCTGCAGACCGGTGCAGAGCTTAAAGGCATCGCTGCGGATCTCAATGAGGTTGTTGATGAGAGCGCACATGGCAGCCAGAGGGAAGGCTGAGGAGAACAGCACCACGTACCCAAACTGGACAAACATCTCTTGGTAGTCCTGGAAGGTGTCCTGAGAGGTGCAGAGTGGACAATTAAACCAAGTAAGTAAAGTCTGAATGCAGCTAGAAGACAAGACTGCAATTCTGTAGACTAAATCAATGCACAATGGTACCAAATAACAAAAAAAGATGTCATTAGCTTGGTTTAGTTGTCATTTAGTAATTTATCACCTTTTGGAACATAACCCTGTGTTATTTACAGGACACGTGTCATGTAACTGTGAAGGCTGAGGGATTCTTTTGGAGTCGTGTTGCAGTGCTTATTTAAAGACATGTATCAAACCTGAGTTTAGTATGAGGAGCATGACAGTGTTACCCGGCAGCTGGCAACATGTGGCTAAGTTGTTTACCTACTATTAAACAACATCTATCTAATCTAAATTAAACTAATTATATAGAGGAACTCTTCAAAATCTAAGTTTCCTGGAAAACCTTAAAGAGATTTTGTCAACCTGGGTAATATTCTCATGTTTTTGTCTATTATGACTATGATCGGTAATGATAAAATTCTACTCAACCATTGTAGAGATTTGGGAAACAAGGATTCCTGCAAGATCTACATTAACCGGGGCAAGGAGCATGAGTCACCAACAGCCTCCCAAATCACAGAAATCATACCAAATATGTTTTTGAATTAAACACAGAAAGTAGTCCCCTGGAAATCCCTCTCGATATTGCCGTGAGCTGCACAAAAATCATGTGGTGCAGTTTTCTTTGCCTGCAACTATACAATAAAGGTATGCCCAGTTGGATTACAAACTCAAAGATATGTGTGAGGATTTGGGTTAAACTGAAGTTTTACAAAGATTCTGTAGGAGACCTCCTGACCTCATTCAATGTCATTCTTGCAGAGGTGATGATTAAACTGTTATTATGACCATTAGTCATAATATGAAATTAATAACACCCAGAGTGACAAATTCTGGAATTTACCATTACATATTTCAAAGGATGCAAATTGCCAGTGCCTGTGTGGAGTTTACAGAATAAGGTCAGTATACAGTCCCGCTTACAGAATAAGTCTGCATGCAGCTCTCCATCTCAGCCTGAGTGAGCGTGTTGGTCTCTCTTCTCTCTTCAGGGGGGTCGATCCATGATTCCCTTTTTGTCTTAGGCTCAGGTCTCTCTATGCTCCTGCCTCTTCTCCTGTGTCGCACTAATGTGTTGCTCTCGGACCCAGAAGGCAGCGGGGCAGCGCTGGCAGAGGCACCAGCATTAATTCTCTCAGCCACGCCTGTCGCTCCCCCTCCTGACTCCTTCACATCATGGATGCCATTATCATCGTCGTCGTCACACATTTCAAATACAGAGGCAGGGTCCATTCCTTTTTCCACCATCGTGGGGCTCCCCTCCTCCAGGAAACTGGTGTCCATGGGGGGCCCACTGCAGACTGGCCTTCTGTCCACCTTAACAACAACAACAACAACAACTCGGTGTGTTTGTGCATGTTGCTTTAATGCTTTAATGTGACCTGTACCTACAATACCAAGACACATCCCTCGTGTGTGTAAACATACTTGGCAATAAAGCTTTTCCGATTCTGATTCTGATTCTGACCAACACATTAGCGCTACAGCATCAGCATAATAACACTTCATAAATGTGTTATCACACAGCTTATACCTTCTCTATGAAGCTGACTTTCCTCAGTTTCAAACCACAGTCGATCAGACTTTCCTCCTCCGTCTCTCCTTCACTGAACCTCCCGCTGTCAGCCTCGTCCCTCTCACCTCCATCCTCCTCATCAGGCACCCCGCATCCCCCGTTCAAACACTTCTTTTCCCTGAGAGAAGTTGAAGGGACAAATAGACATCAGACAAAATGTGTGTGTGTTAACCGTTCACAGCGGTGTTCTGTCTACAGTATTTCCTCAGTGTTTGTCTGGCATGAATCATAACTGCATGCAGCGCGCAGACAATGTCAAGTGCAGATACAGTGGCTTTGAGTGTTGGTGTGAATGACAACTGTAAACACATAAATGTCATTGTTCATCATGCTGATCTTATGACAAAGTGTCAGTTTCTCTCACTGCATGCTTCAAATTAAATTAGTGAAGGATTCATTTCACTTCTTTTTTGACATCCCAGTGTTAATACTTGCAAGTGTATGTTTACTGCATTGTTTAATCTAATGAGAGTTGTAAATAATGAGTTTGACCTTCTATCTGGCTGCCCCAACCCAGGCCTGGTGCCCCTCAGTCCAGGTCCTGGCATGGCCTGGTCGGTGGGAGAGACCTGGGCTTTTCCAGCTGCCAGTCGTGCGTATTTCAGCAGCACTGAGAGCAGCAGGTCCCACACAGCTCGCAGTGTGAGCTCTCCCAACTTGTGGCGCTCATATAGATAAGGCTGCAGCACCTCCTTCACATTTTGAAGGAACTGGCGTATGATGAGCAGAGTGGCCAGCATCTGACAAGGACAGAGAGAAAAAACATTCAGAAAAGATTACCACACTGAGTGAACATGCTGTGGATATATTGCCCAACTAAACAGAGCATTTACAAGAAACACTGCAAGGGGTTGGAGAAAAAGAAAAAGATGACCAGCAGGAAAGAAACATATATACATTACAAATGTCATTTATCACTGATTGGGGCCCAGAATGGAATATGTTTGAAAAAACCAACAGGGAGCAGTACAGCTGCAGTTTTTTTGGACAATTTGATTCACTGTGGATGTGCCCTTTAAGACCATTTAAACAACATTTTAATGACATACTGTATGATGCATTAAGGCCAATGACAGATGAACATTGACACTTAAGGCCTTTCAGTAATACTCATACCTCGCCAAACAAAACCACATTACACACACAACAGAAATAACAAATAAGCTTAACTTGAAGGATAATTCAGGTTTATTCAATCAACTTGAGTATATTTCATGATTTGGAGCCTCATTACTTTGTGTAATAACAGTGTAGATAATTGCAGAGATATGAGATCACAGCAACATCACAAAAGAGAAGTCTGACAGTGCAAGTAACATAAGCAGTCAGACTTTCATACAGGTTTTAAACAAACCCTCAGGATGGCAAAGCTTGCCTTTAACTATTATAACCCAAACTATTATTCCCATCATTTTGAGTGGGCTGATGTCAGTTTTACCTCCAAATAAAGTTGTTTTGTTAATTTGGTTATAACCTATGTGATTGGCTGACTGCTCATGTCTTTTGACCCATCAAGCTTTATTGTAGTAATGTTACTCTGTTTCCAGATCACAGCAAGAAAATATTTTCAAAACTGATAGAAATGTTGGTCAAAACTATGAAAATAGAACTCAAGTTGTAATAAACCAGAATGATCTTTTAGCACACAAAACCGAGCAGTAAGTCCGTCTTCAGCAGCCCTTTAATATACACCCAGAGGATACGCACACTAAGAATTGCAGCATCACAAAGCTCACTATCTATTGGTTTCAATCTAAAAGCAATTGTTTCCAAGTCAAATAATGCTAACACAAACAATTTTCTAGCTGCAGCACAGAATGCAAACACAGAACCACAATGATTTCCTGGAACATGGACAGAATGTTACTTTCGGTCAATGATGGGAGAAGAAATGTAGAAATGTAGAAAAGGAGATACTGTTCTTCCACTGCTACCTACTAGAACAGTCGGCACAGATACGCCTCAGATCACACCAGATGGTTTTCATTTCAGACACTTAAATGACTAAGGTCACTAAGGTCACGATTCTCTAAATTCACGATGCGTTTTGACTTTTTAGGTTACGATTTTACTAATATATAACAACATGAAACTTCCCCAGTTGATTACTTACATTAGGACAATTATTTTTGTATTACAAGTTTTCTGAAATGTTTATGTTTAAATTATCCAATATTGCTTTTGGTCAATTTTTCCAGTTTTGTTTCTTGGTCATCTCTGACTCTGGCAGTGGCCATGGTGTCTGGAAAGTCAAGCTGCAATCTACCGGTAAGCTAACTTCACCCTGTGTCTAAGCTCCACGCTACCAGCTGGTGCGTTCCATTTACCTCGGAACGCGGATGCTGAAGCTGGGAATGACGTCACACCCAAATTGAATGTGTTCCATTTACAAGTCGGATTTTCATTGTTTTCATTAGCTTTAGCCAGGTTAGTAAGTTAGTAAGCCATTGTTAGCAATGCTAATTTATAAGCTGTTTTTGTGCATACAAACAGCGTAACATCATGTCTACAGATGTGGACCATAAACTGTTAATACACATTTTTAATATACAGTCTATGATATGGACAGCATTGCGTGTACGACTGATTTAGTGAGACACAAATAAGTGCTTATAACTGTATGTTGCTACAGCTTTCACAGCTGTTGACCATTCTCTTAATACATCCATGCTGTTGACGCATGGGGCAGCCATGTTGGATTTTTAGCTCGAGGTACTCGGTGGTTCAAGTTCCAAGCATTGACATATATAAAATGGACCAACAGATCCCGTTGCTCTGGACGGAGACCAGTGAAGGATATTAGAAGCACTTTTCCGGTGCTGGCTGACTGTTACTGAGCAGCCTCCAACTGAGCTTCAAGACGTAGATGTGACGTGAGCAACCTGTCTGAAAGTTGTAAGTCTTCTGGTAGCTGTGCCAAGAGAAATCTCAATCATTCCAAATCTTGCAGAGATGGAGAGCGTAGGTATATGTAAGGAGATAACTTGAGCACAGGCTAATTATTGCTAACTAAAATGCTAGGTTAACATTAGTAATTAAACTTAAATAGCTAATGTGAGTCGAAACTGCCTGCGAGCTTCTCCTGTACTATACGGTAATTCCTCTACTGTGCGACAGTAAGTCTAGCCTATTTTTACAAAAACGCCTGCTACGCAGCCATAACGTGAGGTACAAGCTAATGGAGCCTTTTATACATTGTTGTGTTTCTTTATAAATAAACAATGGACAAATAAAGTCTTTAAACGCTTTAGATGTAAAGTTATTCGCTGTCCAACTGGCGCCAAAATGAATGGCAGTCAATGGAATGCTAACGGGATGTGATGGCTTGTTAGCATCAAAATGGCACCATAGGAGCTACGCGTTCTCAAGAGAAGCTTACCCCCTTGGTTCCGAGCTCGGAAATCCAAGGTCAGGTGCGTGTTTCCGACTTCGACCTCGGAAAATCCGAGTTCCGAGTACAAATGTAACGCCCACTGTCTGAAGACAGATCTTTTCTTCGGACGTGTACAAGTAGGTGGGGGTTGAGAGAGAAAAATACTAGGGGAATGCCAAATATGCTTCTGATTTCAATAGTCAAAATCGAAAGCTCATTTCAATCGATTTTCGATTTAAAATCGAAATTGTGATACCCCTAGACTACATCAGTGAGTTATATGTGCATGTTTTAGCCAGGTTTTTTTTACCTTTGACAGCTATTGGTTTGTAGTAGGCCTATGGAAATAAATTAAGCCTGTCGGCTTATATCTTTCAATGCTATTTAACCCTTGTGTTGTAATGCAGTTGTAAGTGGAATAATTGTTTAGCAAAAAGGTAAATGTCACAAATGTTTGCAGAAGCTGGGCTGTACTGGTTGGGAATCAGACATGGAAGTCAGGCGATGTTAACAGAATATGACAAGCTCAATGAGGTGGCAGACAGAGTGAGAAATTAAGGTACGAGTGGTGAGAGTTGTATCGGAAAACAATTCCCACAAACTGCACGAAAGAAAAAGGCCAATAAAAAAATATCCACATTGACTCCACATTCCAATGTCAAAGTGAAAAAAGGCAAAACCTCTCAACTATTGTAACTAGAAATGATGCTCATATATGCAGGCGAGGAGGCACAATTTGTACTCAATCAGTCAGAAATAAAAACCAATCATTGAAACAATCAAACATTATCTTCTGACCGCTACATTTTAAATTCTCACTCTCGCATCACAGCGCCCATCTATCATTTCTGTCTGGTGAAAGCCATGTGTCTCCAAGTTTGGAGTTCTTAAGAAGCAGGAAAAACAGGATTATAGCTGACGTGATTACATTTTCAAATATTACAAAAGTTTTGAATCTTCTCGTTGCACGGTTTTCACCAGACAATCAAAACACACACTGTATAATTTTATACAAAGCAGGTTGGTAGTTCAAGTTCATGTCGTGATCGGCACGGAGCATGCAAGGTTAAGACCCAGGTGGTCAGAAATTGAACTTTGACCTCTTTCCTAGACAGTGGATATACAGGGATCATACTTTGGACTTGAGTAAAGCCCTGAAGAACCAGGGAACAGAGACCACAAGCATCTGGATCTTGAAGAAGAGGTAAGGAAGCAGATTGACCCGGACCTGCCGCTGCAGACTCCTTAACAGGGACAACACCAGCAGCATCTTCCACAGATGGACAAATGGATGACATGTGCAGATGGATGGTTATGGAAATCATGGAAGAACGACAGATGTTGGAGGCCAAATGAATTGCTGAGGATAATGCGTGACAGAGGAACATCAGAGCGGGGATGTTTCTTACCTCTTTCAGGCGCTCAATGTCTTTGAGGTAGAATCCAATGTAAAAAAGGCTGAGATAAGAATTTACAAACTGAAACTGTAAGAGAAAGAAATGCCAGGTGTCATTAAGAAGAAATCTGTGTGAACAGGAACGTTTAAAAAAAAAGTTTCTAAATCACATGGGTAGTTTAGATATTATGTAATGAAAATACACTCACAAGAACCATTTTGATGATGAGATTTTTCTCATAGGCACTCTGGAGTCTATAGTTTTCTGTGGAGAAACAATATGAATCACCCCCTACCACTCGTAAACAATGTAATATATTGTAAAACTGAAAGTAATTACTAATTAGAGTTAACAAGGGATTACTAAAGATCCACATTAAGAGATGAACTGCTCTGATGTGGATATATCTGGAAGCTTGACTCTCACCCATGTCATTGAGCCAGCAAGCGATTTTCCTGTACACCTCGTCACATGCAGTCACAGTGATAGCTAGCATGATTTTGGGGATGAAGCGAGCTAGCCGAGGCATTTCCTTGATCCCCATCACAAACTCCTGCAGAGACACAATCGCAGCTTTTTACTCTTCACCTCTGAGAAAAAAGCATCAGGGGGCGTTCATAGAAGATGTGTTCACAACATTTTAAAGGAGGAGGTATTTATATATTTTCTCTTAGTTTTATTTGCATCAAGTTCCACCCACAGCCTGTAGATGTTTAACAGGTTTGCTGCATCATTACATCCACCCATAAAAGAAATTTGACGAAACTAAACAAGGACAGAAAGACATTTTTACCATCTAAACTATTACTGCTACATTTATACAAGCAGGACACGTAGCAAACAGATGCTGACAGCTGACTGACCTGCAGCTCAAAGCAGATGAGCATGACCAGGAAGACGAAGCAGAGACAGAGGATACAGATGGGCAGGCTGACCAGCCACCTGAATACACGCCTCCGCCACGGAGGATAGTAGAACTCCTCACATCCTGTTACGGGACTGCAGCGCTTCACTCCCTGCCGAGAGAGAGGGAGAGAGAAAGAGAAGCGCATGAAAGGGCCTGAAAAAAAGGGGATAGGAAGATGGAAGGAGTCCGAGTTTTTGTTTATCTCACCCGGAACTGAGGCCGTGGTTCCTCCAGGGATTCAGCCGGCGTATCCAGTGTTCCCCACTTGAATGCCAGCTCAGCCCCCCTCCTCTTCCACCGCTCCAGAAACAGAGTGGCCCACACCACGTTGAACAGTGCAAACACCACACAGCAGATGTCACGGCTCGTCTGAAGCAACACAAAAACACAGACACACAGACTTAAGACTGATCATTTTTGGTGGTTGGTGATTTAAGTTGTTTGAGGCTATGATAGCTGCATTCCTCACCTGATCCGACTCAGTGAGCATCCACAGCACAAAGCCGATCACAGCAGGATATAACATAGAAGTGGTGTAAAATCCCAGCCAGGCAAAATACATGGCAATCTTCACCCCAAAGTAGTCACAGATATCATCTGTAAACACAAGTGAAAAATGATAATATTACACAGGTATTATGACTCTTAGAGGATAGAAACAAGAGCAAACTACAGTATATCAAAAGTACTTTCTCATGTTGTTGTGTCTTGAGGGTTATGCATATCAGGAAGTATCATGTTCTACTGACCTAAAGGCTGTTTCTCACAAACAGCCTGGACCCAGGACTTCATCAGCTGACTGAGGATCCTCTGCTCATGGAGAGGAAATACCTGCTGGATCACACCTCGCGCACTCAGCTCCGGGACTTCAGAGAATAAAAAAAACATAGATCAAAGTAAGTTCAAATTACTTTACATTTATTAGGTACTTAGAGAAACCTATCAGCGACATTAAACCATCAAATCCATCATAATTATGCTTCCAATCATTTTAAACCCAAACCAACTGAGGGATTATTTCCAAAAACCTGGCAAAGAACTGCCTTCTGTTTAATAAAGACAAATAGCACAGAGTATGCTGATAAAGGATGCAACTTACTAATTGGCTGGCCCTCCAGGAAGTTGATATTATGAAGCACCTCCCCATGTTTGGCACGTAGATTGTCTAGCCAGTATTTAATGATGCTCTGCCTCTCCTGCAGCGAATGCGAGGAGAGAGTAATTTCAGGTGATTTCTTGACAGCATATTTGTGTGTGTGTGTGTGTGTGTGTGTGTGTGTGTGTGTGTGTGTGTGTGTGTGTGTGTGTGTGTGTGTGTGTGTGTGTGTGTGTGTGTGTGTGTGTGTGTGCGTGCGTGCGCTGATACTAACCTGTGAAGTAAAGAAACACAGCTCGCTCTCGATGTTCTCGTAGATGTAGTCCTCATCACAGGAGTAGTTTCGTGTTCCTCCGCCAAATTCGGGCTTCACCGCTTTCCTCAGTCCTATCTCCTCAGCGCCTCGCAACAAACTGCAGGACAACAACGAGAGACCTCAAACAACAACAAATCCACCCACAGATTATCAGATCATCCGTTAGTCACATCGTCGTTATAAAGTTGGTACATCTTCCCTTTTCAACAATGGACTTTTCCCAGCACGATTGTTGAATGTTTAATTTTTAATAAACTTGTTCTTTGACTTTGAGGGACTTGTACCTACATCCTGAAAGTTCCTTTTTAATGTTTACTTTAATCAACAACAGTTGTGATAATCGATTGTTATTTATTAAGCAAAAAGGCCAAACTTTCTCTACTTCCAACTCCTCAAATGTAAGGATTTGCGGCTTTCCTCTGTTTCAAATCATTGTAAACGTGATCTTATTGGCATTTGGACTGTTGGTTGGACAATACAAGCAATATCAAAATTTCCTTATGTGCAATGGGAAATTGTGATGGGCATCTTTCACTATTTTATGACATTTTTATTGAATCAACTATTAATACATTTATCAAAAAAGATCAGCGGCTGAATAAATAGATTCAAATTCAAATAAATAAATGAAAACAATTCTTAGTTGCAGTTCTATTGTAGATAGCTGAACAAATATCTAGCTGCGTAGACTGCATTTTACATTTTGCTGGAAATGACCACAGTGTATTCAGCCAGTTTGTTAATTGGATTACAAAAAAATAACAGCAAGCAATAACATTAGCAGAGATGGATTGTCCTTCATAGTGTTAAAGTCATCTGAACTCTCCTCTAATGCTTTAACCCTATCACTCTCATCATCTCATTTCCCATCAGCCCTTACTCCATGTCTCCTCTCTTTCTCCCTTCTCCTCCTCCTTTCTCCAGCCACTCTGTCTACTCTCCCCTACTCTCTTCATCCTTTTATCCTCTCCTTTGTCACCTTCTCCCCCTCCTCCTCCTTTATCCCATCACCCCCTTCTCCTCTCCTTCTGTCCTTCACGGCGGCTTTGTGCTGAAATCGCAGTAATAATGCAGCACCACGCCCTCTGTTCCTTCCAGGCAGACAGCTCACCTCTCTCTGTCACATGCACATATATAGTTTATACAGGAGCACAGCCTAGGTAGGCCTGTAACTTCCATCCATCATGCAGCACAGGGCAGTACAGTGAAGTACGATCAGCACCATGATGGATTGCAGCAGAAATGTGAGGTGTAAGCTTCAGTATCACTGCTGAATACTGCTTAGTGTGCAGCACCATCATGATAAAGGTCCTAGTCCGAGAAATAAAACAGGCTGAATCTATTTAAACCAACTGTTTAGTAATCTAAGCCAATAACTGAAAGGCCTTTCAGAGGTGTGCAGCTCCTGCTGCTGCCAGGAATCTGATTCCCCCTTTCTTATTTAATCAAAAACGTTATCACCTTTTACACTCTTTCCCCCCAAATACAAGGAGTCTTAATTAGGAGACACAGTCAAAGGGAATGTGTAGACAAAGCTAATCTTGTAAAAAAGCAGAATCCTGCTATGAGAGAGCACTGCATGTAAGGTTTATGCTAATTTAGCAAATATCTATCAGACGTAATGTAGAAACTCAGCAGAACTGGACGGCATGCTGTAAATTGCCCACTCAGAGCTGAGACATGAGTAATGGATAGTATGTCAGCTATGAAAAGAGGAGGAGGAGGACATTTACTGTCTGAGTATATTAAATGCTACATTTGTACTTTCTGCTACAGTTGTTTTCAAAGCAATGAATGGAGACTTTCTGAAAATACCACAAATAGCAGCACTTAATCTGTGACCTCAGCTGTTTTGATCTCATACCCAGATTTTCTACACAAGTCTCTCTTTCAAAACAAAACATATACGGTAGAAGAAGGAGCATTTCGCCATTTCAGTTGATAGGATAATATAAAACAAGCCTACATTTGACAGCTAACACACCTAGAGTCCTCAGCTGGTATTCTCACATAGGAGGGATTAAAAGGAAAATTATCACCGCTTTATGCAAAGTGAATGACTATTCAAGGTGAGTTTGAAAGGATGAAACACTTTCTGGGTTATCTTTTCTATCACATGAAATGTAGGTCAACCTATCTAACAGCAGGTGTGTGCAGTGTGTGTGTGTGTGTGTGTGTGTGTGTGTGTGTATGTAGAGAAAGAAAAAGAGAGGAGAGTGCACTTCGTGTCAGACAGCAATCATTTTACTCGAGCATTCCATCTGAAACCCACTGGCACACTTTCAGAAAGCACTCTCTCCTCATCCTCCTACCACATTACCCTCCCTGTTGTTTTCTCTTTGTCTTTCTACTTCACTTCCTTCTCTTTCTCTCTTGTTCTCTCTTTGCGCCATCTGTCTATTCCTATTCCATTCACTGGTAAAAAGGTTTGGTTGAGAGACTCTTAGGGTTTTCAAGAGGCCCGTTGTTAAATGCACAGTCAGCAGCAAGGACTTGTCAAGAGGTGAAATGCAATATGGAACAGCAAGTGACAACGTTATCCCCTGGATTGTATTTCTCAGTATTTATAAACCAAAGTCAATGCTAAGATTAAAACGACCCTGGGCTCATCCCCAATTCCCATGGGGATATTTTCCAAACAACAGACTGTGTCTGGGCAGTGTAATCAGAGCAAATACAATCCATACTGTTTAGCCTAACTCTAACCTTCTGCAACATTTTAAATAACCTGCAGCCAGAAGCAGAGCAGTGGTGCTGATACAGTAAACCAGGCATTGCGGCAGCCTCGCTAATGATTCACTGTGAGCTACTGTGCTTACTATAGCTGCAGCTAAATATAATACAACAATAAACTAAGGTAAAATTTAACACCAGCACAGAACAGCCAGGATCTTTCTGTCTTAAAAGTAGTAGCATTTAAAAATAACTAAACCTTAAACTACAGTTCAAGAAGAAGCAGTGATATACACTGCATTATTCATTTTTTGTCTCTGTTGAGAAAAGTTACTGCTGTAGCTTCTTGCCTGTATTGTTTCCAGCGGGAGACAGGGTGATTAATTCACACAGCTACAGTTAAAACAGCAGTAATAGTAGCACTATTGTACCTGTAGCAGGTCATGACAAATCCCACAGTGTTTTCAGATTTGTTAGGCAAAGTTGGAATATTGTTCAGCTAAAGCTATCAAAAGGAGGTATATTTATAACTCTGGAAAATAAGGAAATCAGTTTGAAGGGATAGTTTGACATTTTGGGAAACATATTTATTTACTTTCTTGCCAAGAGTTAGATAAGAGGATTAATGTAGGCTACCACTCTCATATCTGTTCGCTAAATATGAAGGTACAGTCAGGGGACAGTTAGCTTAGCTTAACATAAAACATAGCATAAACATGAAGCTAAACTTGAAGTCTTTGTGCAGATTAAACATCACCAGACATCAACAGATATAACGTGTTAGTAAGCTTTAAAAGTGCCGGTAGACTAAGTATGTTAACTGCGGACAGAGCCAGTTCAGCTTTGTTTCCAGTCTTTGTGCTAAACGAATCTATAGGACTGTAGCTTCACATTTAACAGACATAAGAATGGTATTGATTTCCACATCTAATTGGGCAAGAAAGAGTCAAACTGTTCCTTTGAGTGGCAGGCACTTCATTTTTGGTGTCATTGGGCAAAAAAATCGTAATAAACTTTCAGTGTAATTCAGTGGTCTGAGAGAAAACTAGACTCCTCTTGGCTCCGTTTCCAGGCTTTAGATAATCTAGCCCGTGACAGGGGACTTTGGTCAATCACAGGTCATTTCAGAGAGAGAGAGTTCCTATTGGCTGTTCTGCGCATGCATTGTCCATGCGACTGAGAGGGGAGATGGCTGCAGAAATAGGTCTCACTCTACTTCAAATCCTGGCGTTTTTGTTGCATTCTACCCACTGCAGCTTTAAGGATATTAAATCATTGAGAACAACCAAAACAAATAGCTACCTAATGGTTAAATTCTACATTACTACAGAAAACTCCCTAAATGATGGTCATATATAAACTCAAGATATTGCACCCTAATGTTTTTCTTCTTTTATTTTTCATACTCTTAATTATGTGAGGATTTGCTGTTAATGTTAATTATTAATTAAATATATTTTGAATATATTTTTGGACTGTTAATCGGACAAAAACAAGACATTTGAAGATGTCACCTTGTGTTCTGGGAAACTGTGAAGAACATTTTCACAATTTTCTGACATTTTATATTAAAAACAAACACTCAATTAATTTAAAGAAATGACAGATTAATAAATAATGAAAAGAATCATTAGCTGCAGCTAAACTGTCAAGATCATGACTAAATACAGCCTTGCAAAAATGCATTGCTAACAATAGAAAACCTTTGTAGAGAGTCCTTACTTTTCATATGTAGCGGTGACGAAGAATGCGTAGACTCGTGTGTGCTTGTGATGTCGTATTTGGATGATGAGCTCTGGGATTCCCAGCCGGATGTGGTTCAGTAGCCATAGCAACGTGTGGTCATCTGTAGTGTCTGTGGCAGGAAAAGTATAAAATACATTTCCAACCATACCCACGCATTACTGTACGGAGCTGCCGGAAAGTACTCCCACAGTCTTGTACTACAGTATTTATTCCTGAGCAGCAGCTATAGAGGTAAAGAGTCGTACTAACAAACACTTCTCTTCTCATGCTTTCTCAGCTCATTCAGAGATTGAAACCGCTCATAAATTGTTTTCTCTGTTCTTCGGGCTATGACTAAGAAAGTGAAGTGAAGTAGGATGATCAATGTTATAGTCATTATCTTCATCTTTATTATCAACAGTAATTGTATTGATCCCTAGTGCTCAGCGGTAGGTTGGGATCTCTGTGTTTTTTAAGAGATAAACAATAATCTAAAATTAATTTAAATGGGAGAAATAAAAACAAAAGAGTATTGCTTTCTTCCTTGCCTGAAAAATGAAAAGTTCAATTTACAGCTTTATATTTATAACACAAATTCAGAATTAAATTATGGAATAAGATCAGATTTAACACTGTGGAGCTGCAGTGAATGTTGGAGCATTAAAATCAAAGGATCTTTCATATCAAATTTGTGTTAAATTGAATAATGCAAATAATTCCATAATAATGCCAAGTACTTTCTGGTATAGAAAAGAGTATAATATATATAAAAGACAAAGTGTGTGAGTGCTTGACCTGCAAATGTCATGAGGACATCACAGTTCTCCGTGGGCACCGTTTTCATCCAAGACTTATGAGACATGATGTGTCTCCCAGCCTGCAGCAGCCGCTTTCCAAACAACTTATCTGAGAGACAGACAGACAGACAGATAGACAGACAGACAGATAGACAGACAGACAGACAGAGGGGGATAGAGACACGGAGGGGGAGAGAAAGAGAGTCACCTTTTCAAAGTGAAACAGTGTAAAGAGCAATGACCTTTTTAACATTTTCTGCAAACCCGCCTCTAAAACTCTTACCGTTGCCCTGACACACACACAGAAAAACAGACACACACACACACAAAATTGTCCTTCTCGACGGGACAGATTTAAATGTCACACCCCTTCGCCTCACAACATGAGACTGACAGAGCTAACCCTGCCCTGCCAAGACCAGAGGCCACACATTGTCCACACTCTCTAAATTGTCACATACGCACACAAGACACTCAATCAACTCAACACATGTAAGTGCAGCTTTCTCTCAGTGTTGTCATACTGTACATGTACTGTATGTCCTGAGTCTCAGGGACGCCCACATATAAGCGTTGAATAATAAAACATGATACGAAGAAATGTTGAATATAGAACTATGAATTTAGCTCCTGTCTAGAATTACCTTGTCTCTATTCCTGAAGTCAACACTAAAAATAGCTCTATACTGTAGCCACACAGTAATGTCACATTATGGGACAACCTCTAGCTCACCCAGTAAGAGCGTTTGCCCATGTTGGCTGAGTCTTGCAGCGGAGCAGGGTTTGAATCCTTCCTGCTGCCCTTTGCTGCGTGTCATCCCCCATCTCTCTCTCTCTCCCTTCGTGTCTATCCACTTTGAAATAAAGGGAAAACCCCAAAAAAATAATCTTAAAAAAAAATAATAATAATGTCACATTATAACACAGTCGCCTTTAATGCAGCAGTCTGAAGGAAAAATAACACACAGTATATGTTTCTTCTAGAACAACAACTGCAATTTTATTATCCAAGCTCCAATGAACTTTATCTTTGACACCTCATTTATCTGTCATTGACCTAGATTCTCATATTCCCACTGATGTGCTCTTCAGAAGGGCAGCAGTGCCAAGTGATTTTGTAACCAGTTTAACCCCAGACCCTGCTCAGCTGTTAGAGGACAGCTTGTGAAAACCATTTCCCGGGTCCTGAATAATAATGACAGCAGCCTGGAGAGAATGCCCGTCCCACAACTGCCCTGTGATCACTGAGGCATGGAGCGTCAGAGGAGCCGGAAAGTGGGGCACTTTAGAGAGATCACACACAGGCACGTTTAATATCACAGAATTCATCCAAGAATATACCAATTGTTTGTTCTTATGTATTTGAAAGCAATAGAACATGTTTGATCTCTATGAGTAGAAAACCAAAATATGAAAGTTATCATCCTACACAGGAAGTCAATGTACATCCTACAACTGGTGTACGTATTGCTTACATGGATAAAAAAGTGAATGTACACACATGCACGCCCACGAAAGTCACGGTCATAGCAGGCTGTAAATTTAACCATGACATCACCACTACTAGCATGATGCTGTAAATCACTAAGTATCTCTGCGTGCTCTGTGAATCCAATAAACACCTGTCACATAAAAACATCATTGTGCTGCTGTTTAGTGTGTCTCTCTACTTCCCGGAACAGAGTGGGTCTTCCCGGAAACCAGCCTTATCTAGAGAATATAGTATTTGTTTATGTTTACAGTACTGTATGTATGTGCATAAGCACTGCACCAACATACAACATAAAGCTGCTGCAAAAACTAAGTCAATATGTGATTTTCAACAGCTGCAAGTACATTGTTTGGCTTATTTTCAGGAAAAACTAGGTCTGATGTTTTTAAAGCTACACTGATCAATCATTTTACATAACCAATGGAGCAAATTACTAGGTGTGAAAAGGGGTCACTAGTAGTACGTAACCATCATAGAATTATCACCAAACTCTGCAGTAACCTTCAGCCCTACGGAGACTTTTAATCTATTTTGGACCAATGTATTGGTTTTCTGGCCCATAACTCCGCTCTCAACTTCAATTTGAGCCACAGCAGGCAGCTGTTATCAGCTAATAAACCTACTGTATGCTACCTGTCCATCCCCATTACAGACAGAAAAGTAGCAACTAGCTGGTGAACACAGTGGAGCATTTACTGTAGAACCTTTAGTGATATATTTCTCAAGAGTGTGTAGAGACCAAACCAGAGCTAAAATATAAGAAATAGAGTGAATGTCAGCAAGAAGCACAATGCCAAAGGAATGCTAATGTTGCTCTGTCTGCTGGATGTGCGAATAGGCAACAGTTTGCTAACACATTCACCAAAATAGTTTTATTATGTGATACTATGTCAAGTATACCAAGTCAATTAATGCACATTTAATGCAGCTTTAAATCATGCCTCAAAATCCATTTTTTATAGAATTGCCTAAATGTTTTTTGTTCCTCAGATGTTGCATTCGTTTAGAGTTAATGAGAAAGGAATATTGAATATTTAAGTATCTTCTTTAACTCAGTTTTTTATTTATTAGCCTTGTATTATGGCTGAGTTATAATTTGTCTTATTATGTAATTTATAATATTATCCTTCTGTATTTATCTTATTTTAAAATTCTCTTTTATAATAATATTTTAACTGTCCTATCTCCTCATCATGTTATGTCCTCTCTGGAAAGCACCATGGTTCTAACCTAAAAGGTTCTACTTAAAATAAAGTGAAGAAGAAATGCGAGCCTAGACACAGAGAGGACCCAACCAAATAAAAGCTTTTGCCAGTAAATCAAAGGACTCGTCTTCCTTTTCCAAAAACTCAACCTAACACATTTTGCAGAAGATATTTTCTGTCAAGATAAATCAAAACATGTTGGAGTTACAAACTTGCACCTGCAAACAGACCTTGACTTAGAGGTAGCATTACTATTTAAGGTATTCCTCTTCAGTACTTACAAAGAGGTTGTGACAACTTAATCTGGTTCCACGCTGCTCTTCCTCTCTGAAGAACATTTTCAAACATCCTAACGGGCCGAACAGAAAACAGAGCAAGGTATATTTGACTTTTTTTAATCTTGAAGTGGTACTACTAGATACTGAAATCTGACTGGCTGTTCCACTGTGCTTTAGAAGCATTGCTGCAGGCAGTGCTGCGACATGACAGCAATTCTAATGAGACCTGTATTCATTGCTGAGGGCAACACACACACACACACACACACACACACACACACACACACACACACACACTCCTGGAACAGCCAGCAGATTGGTTTCACCACTTCAACAATGCTTTAATTTATAAGCTCTATTTAAAGGTCTCCGCCAACTCCTGAAGGAAATATCTGGTTCTTTATCAGGGAAATGCTCCATTATGTTGACCATGCTAGTCACTTACTGTGTGTCTGCTGTTTGGTGCTGAGCAGGTAGTGTACAGAGCTTTTCTTCTGAAAACAGCTGCCTGCTGTGAGCAGTAAGACTGATCCAAACAGCCAGTTGTTGGCCCAAAAACCAAAACAATGAGTTAAAAAGTTATTGTGATTGATTTATTAAGGCTAATCAATTTGCATTGATGGCTTTTAACTCCTTAGTGTTCTTCATGAATGAAGTGAGATACTTTGTAAATGCAGTGTATGACTGATTGTACCATGAAAAACATAATTTAATTGTGTTTAAATAGTTGGAGTTGAAGTTAAGTAAGAAGTTTAAAATGTTCAAAGATAGTTTTCTGTAAATTCTGGCACCGTCAGACACTGCCTACCAAGAGCCTAGGTCTGTCCGAGGTGTCTCCCTAACAGGAAATTTTTCTCACCACCCGAGGTTTCTTCCTAAAAGGAGTTTTTCCTTGCCACTGTCGCACTAAATGCTTGCTCTTGGGGGAATTACTGGAATTGTTGGGTCTTTGTAAATTATAGTGTGGTCTAGACCTACTCTAATCTGTAAAGTGTCCTGAGATAACTCTTGTTATGATTTGATACTATAAATAAAATTGAATTGAACTGAATTGAATCGAAAAATTAAATAATATTCTAGCAATAACATAGAAAAGTGATCCCAAATGTCACTTATGTGTGTTCTGAGTTTGAAAACCCCTTTTAGTCCTGTAACAGAAACCAGGGCACCATTGAGCAGGTTGGCCCAGGTCGAGCAGTGATACAGATACATTCTGTATTACTCACAGTCTTCAAAGTGAGACAGCTGCTTTGGGGCTAACGCTTATCAGACAGCAGCCAGGCAGGCATAACAAGCAGGGTGTCTCTCTGTGATCTCAGTTGCTCTCTGAAGCATTTCTGTGATTGGGTGTTTGTGTGTGTGTGTGTGTGTGTGTGTGTGTGTGTGTGTGTGTGTGTGTGTGTGTGTGTGTGTGCGCGCACAGATATTTGTCTATATGCATGTGTGAGCATGAGATATAGAGTACCAGATTAATAGGGTGTAAATCAATTAAGAAACTCAGGCGAAGCTCTAAAATGAAGGTCGCAGACACTTAAGGAAAGACTTGACGATGCATTCACTGTCTTCGCTGCCTGTGTGAGTTTGTTTGACAACTCTTTGGTCTTTATGCTTGGCTGAAGGTCAACATTGAAGATTTTACTCAGTCAAGTAGAGGTAATGATTTGGGGTCAATCTTTAAGCAGCTGGAGCAAAAGTTTAGGTCAGGTCTAAAGAATACATATGAGGAATGCTTTGGGAATGTTTTGTATTTCTAGCTGAGGAGAGTAGATCATCTGACTTGATATTACTGAAAACACACCCAGGACGATTTTTGTTCCTAAGCTATTGACTGGCAAAAATATTTTATGAAATGATTTCAGTAAACATATTTTGTCCCCTTATGGAACTTAAATGAAATGATGAATCAGATGATGAACTGTATGTGGCTTTGAATGTGGGAATATGAAGGTGTCTACAATACAAAACAAATCGTTTTATTGTTTCTCTTCAATGAAGAAACGAAGTAGGTGATGCATTTACCTTGCTTTCCCTTTATTATATAAAAACTTACCACTTCATATAGATAATGCAGCGATGCTGTGAGAGAGCAGCAGAAATATAGAATACCTTAATGAGCATTCTTGAAAAATAAAGAAAAACACAACTGTGACTAAACACAACACTTTGTACTACAAACCTAAAACATGATGTAGGATATTTGCAGACTACACATTAACAGTGTAAAATAGAGAGAATAGATATCTATTTTCAAGTTATTAAATCCACATCATATTCCTGAAGAAAGTCATGGCGACACAAGTAGCAGTATGGTGCTTAACAGAAAGAAAATGTGTTGGTCTTAGTGATAACCTGCAAGATTCTTGTTTTTTCTGGCAACCAGTTTGGTGATTAGCAGTAATTGCTTTAGTGTTTTGCAGGGGCCACTCATTGACACTTACTGCAGCTTTGTACTGTACATTTAATCTGCCTTATTCCAAGTAAACTGTTGTTGTTGCATCAGTAGATGTAAACACATCACTTTTAACAGAATAGAGGACTTTTTTCTCTGTGAACAATACATGGAATTAGCAGTAATAGGATAACACAAGTAAGATATTAGAACATATTATAAGCATCTAGTTCTGAAACCATGTTATATTGTTTGGATAAAGGGTGTTTAACAAAGTATGCAATCATGAGACAGTTTGCGGAGTCACCACCAATTACAGGTGTAATCAAATGATCACTTTTCTTGACAAAAGCCCTTTTTTTTGCACAGCATTAAAGTGAAACAAAAAAGGAGACCACAAAAGCAGTATGTGTGTAGAACAGCATATGTGGAAATGATTGTTACTTTATCGTGGGTTCACATCACATCAAAATAAACAAAATACTTTCCCTTTGCTGCCTGTCTGGACCAGCTGTTAACAGCAGCACCTTAATGCCTACATAGAGCTCATATTTGTGAGACAAAATATTCCCCCCTTCTCACATTCTGAGGCCTGCAGTGCAGATTTACCGCACTGGTGTGATGCTGAGGATTTGTACTTTCAAATGCAACTCTAGGTAAAGATGCCTTTACTCAATATGCTTGGCAACAGAGTGTATTTCCTAGGAGGCTGGAGACTAGAGCAGAATGTATATCTTCTCAGTAGCAAGTCATTTCAACTCTTAGTTAGCCAGTCTAATAGAGAGGCAGATAGACAGAAGCAAACACACAGACATAATGTAATGAAAAACAGAGATACTGATAGAATTGTCCCAAGAGACAATGAGGGAATGTAGCAAATAAAAATAAGACAGAAAAAAAACATTCCCATTGTCACATCTACTGAGTGTGTGAATGAAACAAATGACCCTATTAGAACAATTACATCAGTAAGTGGGACAGAGAGCCTAATCAGGTTCAAACACCCAACAATTTCCTTAATTAGAATCATTTCCATCCCCGACTCTGTATGTAGCCATCCTGTACAGATGAGTCCACACCCAGCCACACTGGACCACCAGGCAACACTATGGACAGACAGCGCCCTTTCAAACCTGTTCCCAACTTCCCTACACACAACGACGCATATATAGTAAAAAACACAAAGACATGCAGACGGAAACAAAAAACATCCCATCACTGCACATGTACATATAGAGAGAGGTGCAGCAACGACGTGCATGCTGAGTCATCAAATCATGCAGCTGAAATGTCTGAAATAAATACCAAATCAGACCATTCCACCTGTGAAGATTATGTGAATCAAGCTGTGGATTCTGCATTTGCAGCCTACATGTCTTGAGAGAAAGAAGCAAACCATAACCCACCTCTCCTCTTATCTGTCCCTTTCTCCCTCCATCCTGCTTTCTCCAGCTTCCAAACACTGACTCGCTCTATTGCTTGTCGCAACGGCCACCTCACTGCTGCACTCTCCCAATGCAAGGTACACAGTCTGAATATATTTTGGCACCAAATCGACAAACACAAACACTCCCAATTCCACATTGCATCTCTCTTTTCCAATGGCAGCTGCACACACAGATGTGTTTTAGATAATATGAAAGCCCCCATTTCCCGCTGCAGCAGAGCACTCCTTCTGTCTCTTTTCGCTTTCTTTCACCGCAGTATGCTCCTCTCTTCCACACCATGGACCTCTCAGTCTCTCTCTCTCCTCTCTACATCTTTTTTGTTGCTACCATCACTGCCTCTTTATCTTATTCAAAATCCTCTCTCTTAGCCCCCCTGAGCAGAATATCTCAGTCCCTTTTTTCTCTCAGCTCTCCTGCCTTTCCTCTCACTCAGGCTGTCTCTAGAGGTATTTGTCATCATTGTGTACATTGAGCTCCTATGATGCTTTCAAACTAGGCAGAGGAAAAGAAGAGGGGCAATTGTTGATAGTGATACAAATAAACCTGAGTTGTCAAAGTACGTATGCAAAAAACAGCTTTTCAGCTTCAACTTTGTTGAGATCAGTAGCTGTACCAAAACACATCTCTCAGTAAATACTGACATTGAAAGGAGAAGATCATGCTGCAAGTTTCCTTTAAAAGAAAAATGACAGCCAGCTAGGCTCAATATCAGCTGTGTTATGCTTTTTTAAAAAAAGAATGGAATTGAAAACTGGTTTCCTGTAAGTTTCAAAGCTGTATTGCCATTGGCCTGCAAACTGATCTGCTGCTAATTAACAAACTTATTTTTAAAGCCATTAATAAAACTGCTGACATAGTCTTAGAATCTAATTTATCCCAATTACAACTGACACAGAACAGGAAACTAAACTGTATTTTAAATTAAGAACAGTAAAAGAAAGAGAAACAAGACTAAACCCTGTTTTATGGTTCTGCGGAGGCTCCACGCAGAGCTTTCGCCGTAGCCCACGTCAGTGGCCTGATGTTTATACTTGTGCACTGGTGTGTGCGTCGAGCCGGCATATGTGTGCGTGTGTGTGTCTGTGTGTGTGTGTGTGTGTGTGTGTGTGTGTGTGTGTGTGTGTGTGTGTGTGTGTGTGTGTGTGTGTGTGATGGAACGAGCGAGAAGTGAGAGAGTTACGCCGATAAGCTTCGGAGCGAGTACCGACTCTAGAGTCATATTGAGAGAAACAAAGTGTCTCCCCTGTGCTTTCTGACCACGGTGGGAAATCTGTAGCAGGAAAAGTTAACCCTGTCCTTGATTTCATGTTGTTTACGGAGAAGGAGAACCAGGAATTAAGTCGGGGGAAATGCAACGCTACCCAGCCACGACCGTGCGACGTGTAGTTATATTTTTTGAGAGGTGCACGTCAGGCTACGGCGTAGGGTCCGGCGTAGACGCAGAGGGGTCTGCGGAGAGGGGTCCTAATTGAGATTAGGGGCCTTATCTTGCACCCAGCACAGCGCAAAGCCCGACGCAGTTGTCTTTGCTAGTTTAAGACCGACGCAGTTGTCAATTTCCCCTTCCAGCGCCCACATCGTTTAAATAGCAAATGCACCTGCGCCCATCTGTGAGCCCATGGGCGTGCTGGTCTTACAGGGAGGTGTGTTCAGGTTCCTTCTTGGCGTATTGCTCTCTTGAGGCAGCGGAAAGTGTCGTGCCATTGACTAACAAAAACCTGGTCTAAAGTCAATAATGAAGCATTTCTTTGTTATTTTAACAGCACATTAGTAAAATGCGCCTAGGCTCATGCACATTGCATGCACACTATGCTTGTTACACACACACAAACACAGGAAAAAAAAAAAAAAAAAAAAAAAATATATATATATATATATACACACACACATATATATACATACATACATACATACATACATACATATATATATGATCTGCTTGCGCATTTCACGCACAAGAAAAATCCACAAGAAAATCTCTCCTTCCTGCTTAGCAAATACATCATCATAATAACAATGCGCCAAGGTACAAACACGCCTGGCTTTTAAAGGGAATGGAAGATGACACTCTGAGGCGCAAGGGTTGTACTTAGTGTCACACGGACCCTTTTTTCCGTTAAACTAGCAAAAGTGGATTTGTACACGCCCTAAATGCACCTGCGCCATGCGCTTCACGCCGTGCACTTAGATCGTTAAAATAGGGCCCTAGGACTGTCTGTCTTTGGGAAGGAGATAGGAGGTGTCTGTTCCACCTTTGTGACAAATGGGATGAAGATGTCAGTGCTGGTGGATGTCAGAACTCTGGTTTCCTCATTAACAGGCGCGGGGAGGATAATAGGTACTCGTCCTTGGCCTCAAAATAACAATGATTACATGTGATACTGGAGCCACCCGTGGCTGCGGGCCAAGAGAAGGACAAGGCAAGACCATGTAGGAAAAAAAGAGCCACAGTGCTCCCTCAGCAGAATAGTTGAAGTATCACTTTTCCCCCATCCTATTGTCTTTCTCTCCTTTTATCACATTTTGTGTATGCTTCTCACTTATCTGAGTGATTTGTATTATCTAATTTGCCTCCTTCATGTGCCACTCTCTCTCTCTTTTTGCCATGTCGGCTAATCAGTGGGTCATATTCGGTGAAATGGTTAATTTGGGTCAGCTTCCTCACTGAAAAAGCAGAGAAGCAGGGATTGAGCTGTCATATCTGTAATAAAGCTAGTGTTAAATGAGGGAAATTATGCAGTCTACTATTCAGTCAGGTAGCAATAATGAATTGAAGCCAGTGTTGAATCCCTTTCATGCCCAGTCGATGCAGACTACTCACTCCTTCAGACCACAGACTGGTTATCTAACTGGCTGAATTGAGCATTGTCAAGGGGGGGATTACGAATTATGAATAAGCGAGTGGTGATGATGAATATAGTGGAGTGAATGGCAGCCTTTGTGGAGCAAACAGACCTCCTTGTTGAGTAGTGGGAGACTGCCAAAGTGGAGGAAGGGTTTTCTGATTAACACAGAACAAAAGGGACCCATATTACACACAGCAACAATGCAAACACATGCTAGTGGCCATTTTTGTTTTCTGTAGAACAGGTTAAGGATCACTGCAGCACCATGGCATGTTTGGAAGATATCCAGTTGGATACTTGGATATAGCAAAATACCTCAAAAAAATCAAATGAAATGGAGTTGATAATATTATGAATATATTCATACACTTATTCGCTTTCTTGTCGAGAGTTAGATGAGGGGATTGATACCGCTCTCATATCTGTGGGTTTTAATATGAAGCTGGAGTCAGCAGCCGGTTAGCTTAGCATAACTGGACTGGAAGCAGCTATCCCTACTCTTTTTTTGTGTGTGTTGTTTTTACAGATTCAACAAACAACATATAACGGGTAATAAATTAGCTTTAGAAGAGTTGGCAGGCAGATTTTGTTACCTTGCAGAGCCATGCTGTTACCCCAGTTTCCAGTGTTTATACTAAACTAAGCCAACCAGCTGCAACTTCATTTTGAACACAAACAAGAGCGGTATCGATCTCCTCATCTATTGCCAAGAAAGCAAATACACAACATATTCCCCAAAATATGTTACTATTTTTATAACTTGAAAGTTGCAAATTGAATCACTACACAAACATGTTTCGTATTCAGAGCGCACAGAGGGTCATATGGAGGACCTAACAACTCAGACATTCAGAGAAAACAGGCTCATACATTTTTAAGGAGCTTTAACAGAGGGCATTAGTGTCTAATGCCTGTTACTGTACATCTGACTGACTGTGCCAGAGTCAAACCTAGCAACCTTTTGTCTGGGAAAGTTGTTTTAGAGAGGTTAATTAAACTATGGGATAGAAATTAGATTACTTGAGATAATTATAATCATTAGATGATCAGGCACTTTAGTGTAGTGAGACGTTCCAATAAGTGTCAGGCAAACTGGGTATTTCTATTCACATCAGACATTGTGCTGGGAGCTATAGTAATAGAAGAAGAAAGGATAATAAAAGAGTGGATTTAGAGAAAAGATACTGTGAGTCTGTCAGTCAGTCTCATGGCTGTGGATTAACCGATATAAAATGGTACGATATTCTATTCCTGGACAGGAAAGATGGAAGGGAGGCTCTGAGTCAGATCAATACCCAGAGGAACCAGCGATTGTTGTACATTACTACACCATTCCTCCCATTTCCTTTCCCACTCAATGACAAGCAGAGGAAGACATCTTTAATGACTTAGTCAGCTTTGATTTCTCGCCTTTCAAAAAAGAGCTCGAGGAAGATCTATGCAGCATTTCATTCTGGTTTATTTAGCTCTGGAGTTTCTACAGAGGGATGTTACACAAGTCGTACTGTAAAAGCAGCATAGGAAGTGCAACATGTTTTTTTCATCAAAATGTATCATGAAATGAAACTAGTGCAGGATTCAGCAAATTCAACTGGAGCGACTGATTTTACTGTTTTTCTGTCGCTGCATAGAGTTAATGAAGCCTCCGCAGTTTAAAAAAGAGGCTAATTAATGACCCTTCTCTATGTTAATGGAGACACACTCAAAGACCTTCACACAAACAACAGGCTGTTGAGACTTGTGTGCTTCCATAAACAATGATCAGGAGGAAAGTGAAAAACTGGAGATATTACAACAGTGGCAATTCATTTTCCTTGACAGACAATTTCTTCAGGCATCATCCGAAACATTGCATAATCGCAGCCCTCTCATAGCACTTTTCCAAGGGACATAACAGGAGTAAAATACAGCAAGCCAAAAAAAACAAAAAAAACCACCAGCACTAGAATCATGATTCTCAGAGTAAATTACAAAAAGGTGTGTACGAAAAGCCAACAAAGCAGGCATGTTGCTGCAGACGGCATGCAGATGTTCTTTTCATACGAGATGGTGTGGACTGAACAGTAAACAAAAAGACAAAGAAAAAGGAGGAAATATAGGTGCAAAGGCAGAGGAAGTATATGAGAAGGAAACTGAATAACAGCCTGTACTTTACTGTTGAAGGCGTTCATCAGTCAATATTGACAATGTGCAAATATATGAGCTGAAACAACATGTCCCCCCCTTGGTTGTGAAAAGACTTTCACCACGTTAAAATTCTTATTGAAGGCATGGGCTAGAATCTGACTGAACCTTTCAGATGAGGATAAAAGATGCAAAACATAAGTGTACAAAAAGTAGAAAAAAAAAGCTTCCACAGATATCAGACTGAATTATGGGAAACTGTGTATAAAATGATGCACAAGACATCAAGAATATTTCCACTTGATGAAATGGTGCAATCAATAAAACAAGTACAGTCTTTGGTTTTAATCCTTCATTCAATGTAAATATGAAATGGCTTCAATGACGAGCTGGAACAAGCTGATACAAAATATATATATACAAATACTGTTAGACGATTCAATATTTTTTCCAACCTGAAAATTCCTTCTGGGTAATGTAAAAGAAATGTAAGGGTTAATCTAAGGTGTAACAGACTCCTTTAATCTTATGAAATTTGAATCCCACTATGGCCACGCCAAGACCCGCCCTTCAATAGCATTTATTGGCCAGGCGTCCATGCTTACGCAAGGTTATGTAACCCCATTTGTACAGGTCCTATTCTCTGACCACCGGGCTATTCTAACCTTAACTCCTCGAGGTCAAATGCCTAACCCCAACCAATCGAGCTGCTTCGTAGGGCGGGTTTTGGTGTGGCCATAGTGGGATTCGTAATTTCCTTTCCTGCCCTACACCATTACCAAACAAGAAAAAGGTGAAGATTACCACCTCTCTACCTACCAAAAAATTTAAAAAATATAGCGGCTAAATAAAACCCTTTCACAGGAGGGAGTTGAGAGGGAAACAAGAATCATAGAAAGAATGAAGACCTACAATACTGACTGTGCTTTAAGATTCCCTAGCTTCCCATTGACTGGCTCTGTGCTAACACTGACATGGATAATATGTTGAGTTATTAGCTGCAGGAGAAAGAGCTTTTCTCCCCCATGTGTTGTACGTTATACTTTCATAGGCCTCAAGCCTTCTCTAGAGGCTGGAGAATAGCTAATGTGGAGCAATTCCCCACGACTGAGGCTAAAAACAGCATTCTTCACCCTGGTCATTGTACTTCTCCTGGCTTTGCTTAGCAACTACATCAAATCAAAGGCCTAGTACAGTCACAGAGGATAAAGGACAGGGTGACCGAATGTACTTCAATCCTACTTTTTCCTTCAGGAATGCAATATCGGTTACACACAGGAGGAGGCTGGTTATTGACTTTGCTTTGATCCCAGAGAATGCAGCCTAAACTCACCAATAAGGTCTCTGCGACATGTCACTGCTTCTACACAAGGCAGGAGGCAGGCGACACCAGCAGCTCTCTCTCTCTCTCTCTCTCTCTCTCTCTCTCTCTCTCTCTCTCTCTCTCTCTCTCTCTCTCTCTCTCTCTCTCTCTGCTTGGAGTGCATTAAGCTCTGGAGTGTGCATTATCATTTTCTGCTTACAGTTTGATAATCTCCACAGCTATAAATGGAAAAAGTGTAAATTTCCTGAGAGCATGAATGGGGATTTAGAAATTGGTTGGCTAGAAGCAAAGATGCATTATGGGTGATATGATTATGCCATTTAAAACTTGAGAATCTAGGGCAAGTGAATCACCACTGGCAAGACAGATGCTTTATCACAACTCTGGGAAAGAGAAATTTCCTCAAACATACTGGACATAGGTATTTCCACAGCAGTTACAGGGGGTGGCGTCTCCTGAAGGACTCTGATAGTGCAGGTGGTACATGTATGGGATCATCTCTACATTTAGAAAACCAAGCCAACAAGAATCAGGTAACAAAAGGGCACACTGAGCTGTTGGTGGGAGGGTGCAGCCACACAGATCCTTTACTAAACGGATATAAGTTCAACAGAGCGTGCTGCTCTCGGTTTGTTTAAGAATGTTTTTGATGCAAGAAACACTCTACTGTTTAACATATCAATCATAGTCTTTTTCCAAATGTATAATATAAATACCACATGGTGTGGAACTCGTTTTCTGTGTAGGTAACATGAGGGCAGGGAACTGAATGACTGTAACTGATAGCGGAAACACTGAAGTTTGACATTGATGAAGAAACTGTATTAAAGGGTTCAAGTTACAGTTTTTGACATCAATTTAAAATTTATTATTTCCTTTTAATAGTGTTGTGTGGCTGTGGTGGTTTAGTTAGTCTTTTGCCTTTTTGATATTAGCTTTTTTAAGGCACCCCTTTTGTTCTCACTCAGGAATGCAGTTTCCAGTTGTACCTGGTTGTGTAATTGAATAATATTAAAAAATCCATGTGTGCTAAAGGCTGAGTAGTTGTATTAGTTCAAGTGTATGACTACTTTATTGAACCCAGATTAGATTTAATTCAGAGTCAACGTGAGCAAGAGGAGAGGAAATATCCGGAACTTTTTGGATTTAGGATTTAGAGATGATAATGCAGCCTGTATTTTCTGTGGTTATCATGACGGCTTCATACTGAGCAGGATAGTAAGAGTATTGGTGGGTTTTTCATGTATGTGCTGTTGTATTAAGAAAGCAGAGGGAGGTCAGGATGGCAGGATTTAGTAGCAAAGAGGTGAGTTACAAAGGGGAGGGGACTGCACTAAAAGACATATGCCATCATTCCAGATATTTAGGCAAATAGTATCTTCAGAAATTGATGGGATGCACAACAATCATACCCTACGGTTCTCAACTAATATGCTAGGACTTTTAGTAACATGTCAAATAAAGTGACTGCAGACATTACGGTAAACAAGCTTACTGAAGCACTCTTGTGTTTCTTGCAGCAGAAAGATGAGTTTGGGTAGTTTGAATGAGCAGATACAGCCACTATGCCTGGAGATAGACCATTTAACGAGTACCGGCCACACAAACTAACATCTATTAAAATGATTGAAGCCCTAACTGCAGTGTTTACCTTCATCTGACCAGCACCTACTTCACTGTAATGATTTTAATTATAAGGCAAGGCAAGCTGCTCATAATAAATATGAAAGCGTTATCACAGAAAGGCCAGCCACTTAAATGTTATAGTTAGTCTGATGGTCTGATTAATTTAATTCTATCATGAAATGTCTTCCCCCGTCAAGAGCTGGTTCACCAGAGTAATCTGTGAGATGTGTGTTTGACCGTTCAGGTTAATAAAGCTCTAACATTACTAGCACCAAGGTCACCCCACATAGAGATGATTCTCCTCCCTCGCTAATGCAGCTAATGTGCAGCTCAGTTCTTATTCTAGAGGGGGAGAGGAGAAGGAGAACAGGAAAGATATCTCTATGAAGCAGTCAATGAGTAACTATGTAGAGATAGGCAAAGAGATGCAGAGAGAGGAGAGAGAGGCATTAAGTTCAGAGTCATTAGACACAACACACTGCTGTCATTATACCATACTGCATTACATTCATCAGCTCCTTCATTAATGAAGCTGTGGGAGGGCACAAAACCAATGGCTCAGTCTGTCTGCTGCTGTGAAAAACCGCTCATCTTTTGGGAAGTTCAGTGTGATGCTTTTTCCTCTCAACACTGCCCTGCCTTACACTGCTGTATTTAAAGCAACCTGTGTGACACTGAACCTGACTAAATCTGTCTGAAGCAAAGCTGAGGTATTCTACTGTGAGAACGAGAGAGCTAGAGTCCTGCTGGCCAAGCTTCTGTAGATGAGTGCAGATCCCTGCTTAATACATTTTACTCATGCATTTTGCAGACTATACATTGCATGTATTAATGCCAAGCATCAAGGATGGAGTTAACCCTTCATATCCCACTGCCTCAGAAAAGACCTGAAAAACTATCATTTTAGATTGACGTTACTTGCTAAACGAAAAGAGAAACTACTCAGTTGTCATCTCCACATTATCTTATTAAGCCCCAAATTTCAGCAGCCCTTGACATTTTTTATTATATAGTATTAATTAAACCTGAAGATGAAATAAAGAATACAAGTAAAAATGTAATTTATAGTATAATAGAGGGAGGTAAAATCGCACGGATGTTCGAGAATGTATTCAGAGACACAACATTTCAGGCTGCAACCCTTCATCATCACAGCTTTTTCCAATGTAAGAATAAATCTTACCGTATATCCTAACAAACGTCCTAAATCTTAAACCACTGCGCTGTCTGATGGGGCTACCACAAATTACATGACCTGATTTCCATAACACAGAATCTTATCAACACTGGCCTCAGAGGTAATACAAACTAATTGGTGCGACTTTAACATTGCGATTTCTAATGATGGGCACTTAATTAATCTTTGAAACACGGGCTTGTGAGTGTTGGAACTACAAAGGAAGATGGCTGAGAGGATCAAAGTCATTCCAGTATACTATGGAGGGATTAGGAAAATGTGGTGGAGGCATTGGGACAATCAAGCATCCAAGCCTCCAGTGAGAAAAATATTTCCAGGCTGCAACCAAAATCTCAGCTGGAGAAATCACCCTGACTTCCCACTGTGACATGTGTGAGGGCAGTTATGTGATATCATGGTAATCCCACTGAAGTCCACAAACCCAATCCTTCTGCCTCATGACCCATGCTAAGAAGGCAAGTGGGGGCAAGAGGTTTCAAGAAGGCAAGACAGTCACTGCTCGTTACATTTCTGATACTCATCCTATCTTTGTTCTTTTAACAACAAACTGTGATGTTATTCTTGTATTGTCTGGAATGCAAGTCTTCAGTATAGACATATCATCATCCCTAAGGCTATCGTTTATGCTTTCACTGTCAGATATAATTTATTTCTCCAAAAAAGAACAAAAACAGACAGGAGGCGCTACTTGGATTTGAGAGCTATTTCACACAAAGCAGGTGGTCCTGATGCACGGGGAGGCAAATTCTGTCCACAAAAAAGGTAATGTTTCCCCAAAAAACTATAGTGGCTTCAAGATTTATTTTCTTCTTCTTTATTATTTTCTTTTTTTTTCTTTTTATTTCCTCCGCCATGGAGGTTATGTTTTTAGCTTGGTTTTTTGGTTTGTTTGTCTTCAGCAAGATTACGCAAAAACTACTGGCCTGATTTTTATTAAGTGTAGCATCGGCCAAGGAAGATCCCATTCCATTTTGGAGAGGGGGCGGATACACAAATTATTCTTTTTTTACTTTCGTTAGCATTGCGAGATAGGGCATTTGTGCTGCATTCATGTGATGTGGAAATTCACACTACATTAACATTGTGAGATAGGGCATGCCTTGGCGGCGATCTGCACTCTCTGAGTGCCCTTCTAGTGATAAGTTATGTTTTTGGTGGGGGTTATTTTATTTGTATTAGTTGAGTACTCTTTCAAGAAATTAACAGGTGTAATGAATGAGCAGCATGTGGCTGTGAAAATTCTCACGAGTGTATGAAGCTTGTATTTACACTATTCACTTCTGTGTGTGATTGTTTGACCCTGCAGTCAAAATGCATTGCTGTTGTTTGTAATAATGTTGCCACTATATTGAGGCTTTTTAACTGTTTTTCAGGGGAATTTACTTTCCCTCTCTTGTTGACATAATTTCCCCCAATTTAGTGGTGTGCTAAAACAAAGTATCTCAAACCTTTTTTCAAGGACCCCAAGACAAATTAGGCCTATGTATGTAGGGCTGAGTATCATTTAAAATCCTTTCTTCCTTTAACAAAATTGGCAAAGGTGTTTTCAAATGTCTTAGCACATGCAAAACCATTGCCTAAATACAATTGGCAAACTTCTGATTTTAAATCAGGAACTATCTCAACGAAAAAGGAAACAAGATTACAAATCTGTCCAGGCATCTGACACCACCTTTCATTACTTGACAGTTTTGGATACTTTACTACAGATACATTTCAGTCACTACAAAAAGGTATTGAGTTTTGATACCCAGCCCTACACATTTTTTTTTATCACTGCTCCCCCTTTTTAAGGGTTTGGTATGTAAACTCTTATGTGAGGAGATCTTTGCTATCTGCTTCTACCCTTCTAGATTTAGAGTCCCAGTCCTCATCTTTATACCCAGTACTGCTTTCTAGCAAGTAAAGTAAAGTTGAACTAATCTTCACTTTGCAGACCCTCCACCCTCCTGTAACCCATTTAAGGAACTGAGATGGCACCAATGGGTGCATCAGACTGCTCTTCTAGTCATCAGCTCAGGTTATCTCGACCAAGTGTGGAAAGGAGCGCTCATCTGCTGACAGCCCACTGCTCCACTGCATCACTTTCCAGCAGTACTCACAGGGAGCACAGAGGCAGTCTCTGCACAGGAAAACAACCCTGGCTCGGCAGCTGAGGCTCTCTACCCGGGCTAATATTGTGTTCTGTTCTAAAAATAGCCTTAATAACAATTCTCGCAACAAGACAACTATAAATTTGGTCTATCCTGATCCCTTATCAGTGTCATGGATTGTAAACAGAAATCATGGTTGTTATTTGTTATTGTTATAAAAGGTAGATAATACTATCATTTTAGGACTCCCTAAATAGTAATATACTGTAGGGACAGCAGCACTGGGGTAAAAACCACACTACACATACAATGGTACCAGATTATGGCAATATTATTGTGAGAAGGGCAGCCTTTATGGCTTAACCCTCATTCAAATTCACATGCACCTGCTCTATCCAATAGCATGGCAACTGACTGAGGCAGTAACGTGGAAATAGACAGTGGCAGTCTGTAGTGGTCTATAGTCAGGCTACAATAGTTTAGAAATCCCTAGATGAAGTTAATAAACATTTGGTTACCTGGCAGATCTCATTATACAGAACTGAACGGAAACCCCATAAATAAAAAACAACAGTCAATCGCTGCCTACAAGCAGCCTATAAAGATGCTGTGGGAGGGGGACTATTGCAGCAATTACTACAAGTAGGCTATCCCTAGGGATTACTGTGGAAATAGGTTTGTCATAACAGGAGGTAACCAAGAATAAGGTCAAAACCAGACTATGCCGAAATGTAGCCATGTTCCTAGTAGGCTGGTTCATTAAAAAACACATCAAAACACAAAAAGCAGCCGCTATAGATACATGCAATACAAGTCAAAGCCATTGCAGGCCTTTAGTCTAATCAAGTGGCAATTTTGGGACGCCCTCGTGGAGACAAAAGAACAGTGCCGCGAGGTGATGATGGTGCGGTGCTCGTCTCGTTTCCCAACATCACGTCCACCTG